>NC_068448.1:19652661-19682661 GCF_023373465.1 Oncorhynchus keta
TTGATTTGATTTGATTTGATTTGATTTGATATGACTTTAGTCTATGGAAAACTCATAAATAGGGTTGTACAGCATTTCACATGGGTTCACTACGGATAAGATCGGATTTAACATGCCATCCCATTTAAAATACCAAAACAGGACTCTACAGTGCAACCATCTTACTCATATATGTGCCTAAATATTTTGCTGTGCGACCTGGAGTTTTCATTTAGGAGCACCAGTGAGACGAGAAAAATAAAAGGATTCTAGCTTTAATACCTGAAATATTTTGTGTGCCTACATTTTTCAAAACATGCTCCTTGTAAAAAAAAGGTCAGCATCAAGCCATGCAGAAGTTAACACGGTTTGTTGTATTTTTTTTCTAACGTTGGAGTTTGACATCAGTTAAAGTTTGAATCCACTTCTGATTGAAAACCCATATTACCATAATGTAATAACATTTGAATGTCTCATTTTAGGGATGTGTTCAGCACGACGACCCTCTGTGACGACCCTCTGTGACATACCTACACATCTCGTCTTAGCACCAG
The DNA here is from genome assembly GCF_023373465.1 of Oncorhynchus keta. Taxonomy (NCBI): domain Eukaryota; kingdom Metazoa; phylum Chordata; class Actinopteri; order Salmoniformes; family Salmonidae; genus Oncorhynchus; species Oncorhynchus keta. Next base: position 19,653,195 of record NC_068448.1, read on the forward strand.
TTACCGCTTGCCAAATAAAGGTGACTGTAAATCTCTGGAAGGATCCTGGTGACTGGCGGTGGCGTGAGAGAGAGATGGTTCTGTGATGTCACTGGTCTCTGTGGTAACATGAAAGCTGATGGTTCTATCATCTGTTGGGCCCCTCCTCTCTACAGCCATGTATCTATTCACACAGTGACAGGTCCAAAGAGCACCCCACAATGAAAGCTTACCGCACCCCCTCAGGGGGTTGTCTCAGGGTCTGTCATTAGGGTCCCCTGGGAGTAGGGGCGAGGGGTGTAACAGTGAGGCGGTAGCAAGTGGCCAAACACAACAGAACAAAGGTGAAATAAGTTCAACACAACCCCTGATTCATGGTCTCTAAAACAAGAGGTTAGTCAGGGTTAGCCAAGCCCATAGAGCAGCGCCAGCAGTGCTGTATGCTTCTGTATGGTTCTGTATGGTGCTGTATGCTTCTGTATGGTGCTGTATGGTGCTGTATGGTTCTGTATGTTGCTGTATGGTGCTGTATGCTTCTGTATGGTGCTGTATGGTTCTGTATGGTGCTGTATGGTGCTGTATGCTTCTGTATGGTTCTGTATGGTGCTGTATGCTTCTGTATGGTGCTGTATGCTTCTGTATGGTTCTGTATGGTGCTGTATGCTTCTGTATGCTTCTGTATGGTGCTGTATGCTTCTGTATGGTTCTGTATGTTGCTGTATGGTGCTCTATGCTTCTGTATGGTGCTGTATGGTGCTCTATGATGCTGTATGGTTCTGTATAGTGCTGTATGGTTCTGTATGGTGCTATATGGTGCTGTATGGTTCTGTATGGTGCTGTATGGTGCTGTATGGTGCTCTATGATGCTCTATGGTTCTGTATGGTTCTGTATAGTGCTGTATGGTTCTGTATGGTGCTGTATGGTTCTGTATGGTTCTGTATAGTGCTTTATGGTTCTGTATGGTGCTGTATGGGCAAGGAGCACAGCTCAAAGACTGAATAACTTTTGAACAAAAGCGGAATCAGAAAACCATTGGTTCATTTCCATGTTAGTCCTGACCTGCCTGACCTGCCTCCCTGCCCAGGCCCAGTAGCAGTGTAATGCAAACACAAGCCTGGTAGCGTAGCTACATATGTGAAAACCATATGTACAGGATGTGGGGGAGACACCCGACCGGCATTAACCTGGTTACTGACATCTACAGCAGAAAGGGAGATGAAGAAGGAGAACTATACAAGCAATATGTTCATCCATAAAGCATGAGGGAGACATGCCATGAACCCATGTTGTGAGATGCTGCTGTTGACCCAGGGTGAGTGTGTGTGTGTGTGTGTGTGTGTGTGTGTGTGTGTGTGTGTGTGTGTGTGTGTGTGTGTGTGTGTGTGTGTGTGTGTGTGTGTGTGTGTGTGTGTGTGTGTGTGTGTGTGTGTGTGTGTGTGCGTGCGTGCGTGCGTGCGTGTGTGTGTGTGAGGGACCTGGCTGTCTGTAATGTGGATCTACAGTTGAAGTCGGAAGTTTACATACACTAAGGTTGGAGTCATTAAAAATTGTTTTTCAACCACATCACAAATTTCTTGTTAATTAACAAAATTTTGTTTTGGCAAGTCAGTTAGGACATCTACTTTGTGCATGACACAAGTCACTTTTTCAAAAATTATTTACAGACGGATTATTTCACTTATAATTCACTTTATCACAATTCCAGTGGGTCAGAAGTTTACATACACTAAGTTGACTGTGCCTTTAAACAGCTTGGAAAATTCCAGAAAATGATTTCATGGCTTTAGAAACTTCTGAAAGGCTCATTTACATAATTTGAGTCAATTGGAGGTGTACCTGTGGATGTATTTCAAGGAATACCTTCAAACTCAGTGCCTCTTTGCTTGACATCATGAGAAAATCAAAATAAATCAGCCAAGATCTCATAAAAAAAATTGGAGAACTCCATAAGTCTGGTTCATCCTGGGGAGCTTTTTCCAAATGCCTGAAGGTACCACGTTCATCTGTAGAAACAATAGTACGCAAGTATAAACACCATGGGACCACGCAGCCATCATACCGCTCAGGAAGAAGACGCGTTCTGTCTCCTAGAGATTAATGTACTTTGGTGCGAAAAGTGCAAATCAATCCCAGAACAACAGCAAAGGACCTTGTGAAGATGCTGGAGGAAACAGGGACAAAAGTATCTATATCCACAGTAAAACGAGTCCTATATCAACATAACCTGAAAGGCTGCTCAGCAAGGAAGAAGCCACTGCTCCAAAACCGTCATAAAAAAGCCAGACTACGGTTTGCAACTGCAAATGGGGACAAAGATCGTACTTTTTGGAGAAATGTCCCCTGGTCTGATGAAACAAAAAATAGAACTGTTTGGCCATAATGACCATTGTTATGTTTGGAGGAGAAGGGGGAGGCTTGCAAGCCGAAGAACACCATCCCAACCGTGAAGCATAGGGGTGGCAGCATCATGTTGTGGCTGCAGGAGGGACTGGTGCACTTCACAAAATAGATGGCAGCATGAGGAAGGGAAATTATGTGTATATATTGAAGCAACATCTCAAGAGATCAGTCAGGAAGTTAAAGCTTGGTTGCAAATGGGTCTTCCAAATGGACAATGACCCAAAGCATACTTCCAAAGTTGTGGGAAAATGGCTTAAGGACAACAAAGTCAAGGTATTGGAATGGTCATCACAAAGCCCTGACCTCAACCCTATAGAAAATGTGTAGGCAGAACTGAAAAAGTGTGTGTGAGCAAAAAGGGCTACAAACCTGACTCAGTTACACCAGCTCTGTCAACTTATTGTGGGAAGCTTGTGGAAGGCAACCCAAAATGTTTTACTCAAGTTAAACATTTTAAAGGCAATGCTACCAAATACTAATTGAGTGTATGTAAACTTCTGACCAACTGGAAATGTGATGAAAGAAATAAAACCTGAAATAAATAATTCTCTCTACTATTATTCTGACATTTCGCATACTTAAAATAAAGTGGTGATCTTAACTGACCTAAGACAGGGAATTGTTACTAGGATTAAATGGCAGGTATTGTGAAAAACTGAGTTTAAATGTATTTGGCTAAGGGGTATGTAAACTTCTGACTTCAACTGTATGTACATCCCCTAACAGGGATAGGGCTGGCTGTGTTGTTCTGTCTGTCTGCAGACACAGGGGAACAATCGATAACTCTGACCTTCCACACACACAGTCTGCACTTCATCTCAATCAGACCTCTATCACACAACATACTGCCAGGGAGCTCTGAACACGGTCACCACCTATTCTCTTTCTTTCTTTCACTCACTCACTCACTCACTCACTCACTCACTCACTCACTCACTCACTCACTCACTCACTCACTCACTCACTCACTCACTCACACACACATACACACACACACACACACATACCCACACACACCCACACACACACACACACACACACACACACACACACACACACACACACACACACACACACACACACACACACACACACACACACACACACACACACACACACACACACACACACACACACACACACACACACACACACACACACACAGCTTCCTCAGAGTGCACTTCCAGTCCCAGCCCTCCACCTGAAGTCTGTCCATCCAGGGGTTCTAAACAGCCCCAGTGTTCAGTGTTCATGTTCATCACCCTGCTTGTTTCTCTACCAGTGACCCTGGAAAGGTTAAAAGCCCCCACTTTAACCCCTGAGTGAACACTCACACACCAGCGGGTCTAAACAGCCCACTGTCAGGTAAACATGAACTGAGATAAAAGATTTATGGCCTCCCCCAATCTCTCCCTCCACTCACCCTGCATCTCTCCCCCCACTCTCTCTCCCTCCCCCACTCTAGCCTTGGCTCCTGAGTCACATAGAGAGATAATGGAATCAACATTAATGACAGTCCACAGCCCTCACCGCCCCTCTGCTCCTTGTCCCTCTCCCACAGCCCCATGCAGCAGACCCTGTTCTGCAGAGGTGCTCAACCCCCCAACACACTCCACAAGCAGAGAAATGATTCCAGGCATGCAGCTTGTGAGGTAGAGTTCTTCAACATCTCCCTTGAAATTGTCAGACAGATGCACTTTGCAGAGAGAGAGAGAGAGGGAGAGAGAGAGAGAGACGGAGAGAGAGAGAGAGAGAGAGAGAGAGAGAGAGAGAGAGAGAGAGAGAGAGAGAGAGAGAGAGAGAGAGAGAGAGAGAGAGAGAGAGAGAGAGAGAGAGAGAGAGAGAGAGAGAGAGAGAGAGAGAGAGAGAGAGAGAGAGAGAGAAATGACCCGGAGCAGGTAATGGAGGAAGCAGAGGTTGCTTGGGGCTGAGTGCAGTGTAGTGGAGATGTACAAGTGCACACTGAGGGAGGGCTGATGCCAGTGGGCTTCGATCCAAACAGAAAAGGCTCTCCTCTCTCCCACATCTAACTTCACGGTAGGTCACCTGAGACTTCCTCTACCCTAATCTCCCTTTTCCCATGATGAGTCTCTCAGCATCATACACTCACACCGGAAACCTGTTCTGTCCTGCTTCTCCCCTCAATTATTTATTTATAGGCTACTGAGAGAGAACGGTTCAGTTTACCAACCTCCTCTCCTCCCCTCCCCTCTCCTCTCCCTCAGAGAGTATTATACACCATTCATTACAGAAATCCCCTCTGCTAGGCCAACCTGAACCTAAAGGCTCCTGCCACGTCCCTGCTTCTCTGGCTTAATGTCAACACCTCCACCATTACCAACGTTACTGTAACTCTCCCCAGAGTTTAGAGCAGAACCAGAGCAATAGAGACAGGGAGACAGATGGAGAAAGATGAGACTGTGTGAGAGGGGGGTCAGACCTTTAGCAGGCCATTGTTCGTGGAAACACGCCAAGGCCACGGAGCTGTGCAGCATTGTTAGCTGGCTAAAGGTTTAATTTTAATTTCACAATCATGAACCTTGTTTGCTGACCTAGAGTTGACTTCAGGACAGACTAGGGTGCATTCATACATATTGTATGGCATACATACTATGCCATCGAGAGCATTTACAGTTTACAGGGGGAAACTGGGGCAGAAATAGGTGTTAAAGGGTGCACTCAGATGTCTTCCTGATAAGCTAGAGAGCTATGAATGGGAGCAAGGACTGTGGCTGATTGGAGAGTGCAACCCTACTGTCTCTCCATCAACACGATAGAGAGGAGAGACCCAACCAGTGTGCCCTACTGTCTCTCCATCAACCCGATAGAGAGGAGAGACCCTACCAGTGTGCCCTACTGTCTCTCCACCAACCCAATAGAGAGGAGAGACCCTACCAGTGTGCCCTACTGTCTCTCCATCAACCCAATAGTGAGGAGAGACCCTACCAGTGTGCCCTACTGTCTCTCCACCAACCCGATAGAGAGGAGAGACCCAACCAGTGTGCCCTACTGTCTCTCCATCAACCCAATAGAGAGGAGAGACCCAACCAGTGTGCCCTACTGTCTCTCCATCAACCCGATAGAGAGGAGAGACCCAACCAGTGTGCCCTACTGTCTCTCCATCAACCCAATAGAGAGGAGAAACCCAACCAGTGTGCCCTACTCTCTCTCCCATATTCAGAACCAGCTCAGGACCATGGCATCATGGTTATTTTGGTGGGGTCTGGATCTCTGAGTGTGGCTGTCTGTGTGAAACAATTTGTCCAAGGAAAGTGCTGAATAAATTCAGCGGAAAAGTGCAATGAATGTGTGTGCAGCACGTTTAAGGATGTTCAATGCCTGGAGATGGGGGAAATGGGGGAGATGGGGGGAGGGAATGGGGGGAGATGGGGGAAATGGGGGGAGATGGGCCTTGAGAATTCTGGAGCAATTAGCAAGTAGACATGTAGCACCATGAAAGAGGTTCATTTAGCTTCTGAATCTGACGATGAAAATATGTTTTTCCATTTCAGAAGCAGATATAGCAGTAAGTTGGGTCTGTTTTTCTGGTGCATCCAATCGGTGATGATATGCTGCTTATTATCTGTGACATTGAAGAATATCCTCGAGCTGTAACGCTTGCTCTTGTTGTTTTAAATAAGCCTTTTCATTTAAACAGCAGAAAACTATGCAGGTCCACCGCTTAAACACATGTATTTTTAACATTTGGAAATACAACTATTTTCCATCCCCAGCTGTGAATGAGGTTAGTGTCTGTGAACCAGACTCAATACGTTTCCTCTGCTATCTGTGCCAACACTAACAGGCATACTGAGGGTGACTGATGTATGTGCTGCACTTAAATACTCACCTCCATATAAATAGAATTACTACTTTATACTATCATATATCTATTTCTATTACCACAATTAAGATGGTGGTGCAGTCTGCATCCCGTTCTCAACAGTTATCTGTTAAAGAGACGCTGGGTTAGTTAGAGGCGGCTGAACAGTATATTGTACTGTAGGTACTAGAGCCAGCGCCTAGTGAGAGAGCTAGTTGACTGGGAGAGAAGACACTCCAGGCTTGAGGAGAATCTCTCAGTGCAATCTGTTGAGGAGATTATGAACTAGAGAGAGAGAGAATGCCTCAGCTGGGTGTATAGAGCCAGTAGCTCCCAGTGAGAGATCTAGCGGACTGAGAGAACAGAGCAGAGCATAACTCCCACCACACCACAGTAATCTGTCCCGCAGCTATCCTATCTAGACTATCTATCTCCAATCTAATTTTGGACTAATCCATTCTCAGTCTGTTCAATTGTTGTGGCTGGCGATAGGATAGATAGGATAGGCGCTCCGCTGAAACTGCCTGGGCTTTATCTGACTGATCCATCACCCATCCCACACACTGGATTAGATTCCACAAAAGCACATGGCTTTTTCCCAATTGGCACCCTATTTCCTACATTGTGCAATACTTCTGACCATGGTTTATAGGGCTCTGGTCAAAAGTAGTAAATTATATAGGGAGTAGGGTGTCATTTGGCATGTGTCGCATGGTTCTTCCAAGCACTGTGCCACGCCCCCCTGAACATATAGTGAGACGCCCAAAAAGTTAAACAGCTGCACCATCGAGAGCATCCTGACGGGTTGCATCACCGCCTGGTATGGCAACTGCTCGGCCTCAGACCACAAGGCGCTTCAGAGGGTCAAGCTTCCTGCCAAGCTTGCGGTCAAGCTTCATGCCATCCAGGACATCTATACCAGGCAGTGTCAGAGGAAAGCCCAAAAATGTTCAAAGACACCAGCCACCCTAGTCATAGACTGTTCTCTCTGCTACCTCACAGCAAGCGGTAGTGGGGTCTAGGTCCAAAAGGATTCTAAAACAGCTTCTACCCCCAAGCCATATGACTCCTGAACAGCTAATCAAATGGCTACCCAGCCAAAATAAGACCTGACTAATCAATCCCATTTCATCTGATGGAGCCCTATGAAGTTCTATCAGTCATTAGAATAGATGGGATGTGTGATGTGGGCTATCCTCTCAGGGAGCCTGATAATAACTGCTGGGCTCTAGCAGCACCACTGTGAAAGGCAATGGAGCTCATCTGAAAGCTGCCATGGTTTGAGGTCCTGTGTGATGGCCCACTGTAGCCCTCAGCACTCCTTCTCACACTAACCTGCATTTCTATGTCAACAGTCTAATGTGGTCAGTCTTCTCTGCTCTAGTCTAGTATGTTAATGGGGCCTAGTTAGTCGGCTCTGATCTAGTATGTTAATGGGGCCGAGTTAGTCAGCTCTAGTCTAGTATGTTAATAAGGCCTAGTTAGTTGGCTCTGATCTAGTATGTTAATGGGGCCGAGTTAGTCGGCTCTAGTCTAGTATGTTAATAAGACCTAGTTAGTCAGCTCTGGTCTAGTATGTTTATAAGGCCTAGTTAGTCGGCTCTGATCTAGTATGTTAATGGGGCCGAGTTAGTCGGCTCTAGTCTAGTATGTTAATAAGGCCTAGTTAGTTGGCTCTGATCTATTATGTTAATTGGGCCTAGTTAGTCGGCTCTGATCTAGTATGTTAATGGGGCCGAGTTAGTCGGCTCTAGTCTAGCATGTTAATAAGGCCTAGTTAGTTGGCTCTGATCTAGTATGTTAATAAGGCCTAGTTAGTCGGCTCTGATCTAGTATGTTAATGGGGCCTAGTTAGTCGGCTCTAGTCTAGTATGTTAATAAGGCCTAGTTAGTTGGCTCTGATCTAGTATGTTAATAAGGCCTAGTTAGTCGGCTCTGATCTAGTATGTTAATAAGGCCTAGTTAGTCGGCTCTGATCTAGTATGTTAATGGGGCCTAGTTAGTCGGCTCTGATCTAGTATGTTTATAAGGCCTAGTTAGTCGGCTCTGATCTAGTATGTTAATGGGGCCTAGTTAGTCGGCTCTAGTCTAGTATGTTAATAAGGCCTAGTTAGTTGGCTCTGATCTAGTATGTTAATAAGGCCTAGTTAGCTGGCTCTGATCTAGTATGTTAATAAGGCCTAGTTAGTTGGCTCTGATCTAGTATGTTAATAAGGTCTAGTTAGTCGGCTCTGATCTAGTATGTTTATAAGGCCTAGTTAGTTGGCTCTGATCTAGTATGTTAATAAGGCCTAGTTAGTTGGCTCTGATCTAGTATGTTAATAAGGCCTAGTTAGTCAGCTCTGGTCTAGTATGTTTATAAGGCCTAGTTAGTCGGCTCTAGTCTAGTATGTTAATAAGGCCTAGTTAGTTGGCTCTGATCTAGTATGTTAATAAGGCCTAGTTAGTTGGCTCTGATCTAGTATGTTAATAAGGCCTAGTTAGTTGGCTCTGATCTAGTATGTTAATAAGGCCTAGTTAGTTGGCTCTGATCTAGTATGTTAATAAGGCCTAGTTAGTTGGCTCTGATCTAGTATGTTAATAAGGCCTAGTTAGTCGGCTCTGATCTAGTATGTTTATAAGGCCTAGTTAGTTGGCTCTGATCTAGTATGTTAATAAGGCCTAGTTAGTTGGCTCTGATCTAGTATGTTTATAAGGCCTAGTTAGTCGGCTCTGATCTAGTATGTTAATGGGGCCTAGTTAGTCGGCTCTAGTCTAGTATGTTAATAAGGCCTAGTTAGTTGGCTCTGATCTAGTATGTTAATAAGGCCTAGTTAGTCGGCTCTGATCTAGTATGTTAATGGGGCCGAGTTAGTCAGCTCTAGTCTAGTATGTTAATAAGGCCTAGTTAGTTGGCTCTGATCTAGTATGTTAATGGGGCCGAGTTAGTCGGCTCTAGTCTAGTATGTTAATAAGGCCTAGTTAGTCAGCTCTGGTCTAGTATGTTTATAAGGCCTAGTTAGTTGGCTCTGATCTAGTATGTTAATGGGGCCGAGTTAGTCGGCTCTAGTCTAGTATGTTAATAAGGCCTAGTTAGTTGGCTCTGATCTAGTATGTTAATGGGGCCTAGTTAGTCGGCTCTGATCTAGTATGTTAATGGGGCCGAGTTAGTCGGCTCTAGTCTAGCATGTTAATAAGGCCTAGTTAGTTGGCTCTGATCTAGTATGTTAATAAGGCCTAGTTAGTCGGCTCTGATCTAGTATGTTAATGGGCGGAGTTAGTCGGCTCTAGTCTAGTATGTTAATAAGGCCTAGTTAGTTGGCTCTGATCTAGTATGTTAATAAGGCCTAGTTAGTCGGCTCTGATCTAGTATGTTAATGGCGCCTAGTTAGTCAGCTCTGGTCTAGTATGTTTATAAGGCCTAGTTAGTTCGCTCTGATCTAGTATGTTAATAAGGCCTAGTTAGTCGGCTCTGGTCTAGTATGTTAATAAGGCCTAGTTAGTCAGCTCTGATCAAGTATGTTAATAAGGCCTAGTTAGTCGGCTCTGATCAAGTATGTTAATACGGCCTAGTTAGTCGGCTCTAGTCTAGCATGTTAATAAGGCCTAGTTAGTTGGCTCTGATCTAGTATGTTAATAAGGCCTAGTTAGTCGGCTCTGATCAAGTATGTTAATAAGGCCTAGTTAGTCGGCTCTGATCTAGTATGTTAATAAGGTCTAGTTAGTTGGCTCTGATCTAGTATGTTAATAAGGCCTAGTTAGTAGGCTCTGATCTAGTATGTTAATAAGGCCTAGTTAGTAGGCTCTGATCAAGTATGTTAATAAGGCCTAGTTAGTCGGCTCTGATCAAGTATGTTAATAAGGCATAGTTAGTAGGCTCTGATCTAGTATGTTAATAAGGCCTAGTTAGTAGGCTCTGATCTAGTATGTTAATAAGGCCTAGTTAGTAGGCTCTGATCTAGTATGTTAATAAGGCCTAGTTAGTAGGCTCTGATCTAGTATGTTAATAAGGCCTAGTTAGTTGGCTCTGATCTAGTATGTTAATAAGGCCTAGTTAGTCGGCTCTGATCTAGTATGTTAATAAGGCCTAGTTAGTCGGCTCTGATCAAGTATGTTAATAAGGCCTAGTTAGTCGGCTCTGATCTAGTATGTTAATAAGGCCTAGTTAGTCGGCTCTGATCTAGTATGTTAATAAGGCCTAGTTAGTAGGCTCTGATCTAGTATGTTAATAAGGCCTAGTTAGTCGGCTCTGATCTAGTATGTTAATAAGGCCTAGTTAGTAGGCTCTGATCTAGTATGTTAATAAGGCCTAGTTAGTAGGCTCTGATCAAGTATGTTAATAAGGCCTAGTTAGTCAGCTCTGATCTAGTATGTTAATAAGGCCTAGTTAGTAGGCTCTGATCTAGTATGTTAATAAGGCCTAGTTAGTAGGCTCTGATCTAGTATGTTAATAAGGCCTAGTTAGTAGGCTCTGATCTAGTATGTTAATAAGGCCTAGTTAGTCGGCTCTGATCAAGTATGTTAATAAGGCCTAGTTAGTAGGCTCTGATCTAGTATGTTAATAAGGCCTAGTTAGTCGGCTCTGATCAAGTATGTTAATAAGGCCTAGTTAGTCGGCTCTGATCTAGTATGTTAATAAGGCCTAGTTAGTAGGCTCTGATCTAGTATGTTAATAAGGCCTAGTTAGTCGGCTCTGATCTAGTATGTTAATAAGGCCTAGTTAGTTGGCTCTGATCTAGTATGTTAATAAGGCCTAGTTAGTAGGCTCTGATCTAGTATGTTAATAAGGCCTAGTTAGTTGGCTCTGATCTAGTATGTTAATAAGGCCTAGTTAGTCGGCTCTGATCTAGTATGTTAATAAGGCCTAGTTAGTCGGCTCTGATCAAGTATGTTAATAAGGCCTAGTTAGTCGGCTCTGATCTAGTATGTTAATAAGGCCTAGTTAGTCGGCTCTGATCTAGTATGTTAATAAGGCCTAGTTAGTAGGCTCTGATCTAGTATGTTAATAAGGCCTAGTTAGTCGGCTCTGATCTAGTATGTTAATAAGGCCTAGTTAGTAGGCTCTGATCTAGTATGTTAATAAGGCCTAGTTAGTAGGCTCTGATCAAGTATGTTAATAAGGCCTAGTTAGTCAGCTCTGATCTAGTATGTTAATAAGGCCTAGTTAGTAGGCTCTGATCTAGTATGTTAATAATGCCTAGTTAGTAGGCTCTGATCTAGTATGTTAATAAGGCCTAGTTAGTAGGCTCTGATCTAGTATGTTAATAAGGCCTAGTTAGTCGGCTCTGATCTAGTATGTTAATAAGGCCTAGTTAGTAGGCTCTGATCAAGTATGTTAATAAGGCCTAGTTAGTCGGCTCTGATCTAGTATGTTAATAAGGCCTAGTTAGTAGGCTCTGATCTAGTATGTTAATAAGGCCTAGTTAGTCGGCTCTGATCAAGTATGTTAATAAGGCCTAGTTAGTCGGCTCTGATCAAGTATGTTAATAAGGCCTAGTTAGTAGGCTCTGATCTAGTATGTTAATAAGGCCTAGTTAGTCGGCTCTGATCTAGTATGTTAATAAGGCCTAGTTAGTTGGCTCTGATCTAGTATGTTAATAAGGCCTAGTTAGTATGCTCTGATCTAGTATGTTAATAAGGCCTAGTTAGTCGGCTCTGATCTAGTATGTTAATAAGGCCTAGTTAGTAGGCTCTGATCTAGTATGTTAATAAGGCCTAGTTAGTAGGCTCTGATCAAGTTTGTTAATAAGGCCTAGTTAGTCGGCTCTGATCAAGTATGTTAATAAGGCCTAGTTAGTCGGCTCTTGTCTAGTATGTTAATGGGAGGCCTGGCTGGGCTGTGAGCCCACATGTCTGGGTGTGAGGTGTGGTGTGTTGATGGCTCTATCCTGGCTCCTGGGCCCTGGCTGATGGAGAGCTCCTCAGGGGCCGGTGGGGAAATTCATCACCCACACCAGGAGTAAGGTGCCATGGCTGTGCCACACTACCACCTCCTTGTCCCTGAACCATCACAGCACTGTATCCTCACTTCCACTCCACACACAGACATACCGTACCCATCAATTCACCCAGGACAGGACAGGAAAGGGCAGGCAGTAGAACACTGAGCTACAGCTAGGTTCACCACCTCTTTCACCTCACATATCCCTTCTGGAAATCCCTCTTGCAATGTAGCAGACCTGAATTGTATTTCTTTACTGGTGGAATGGAGGGTGGGTGGATACTAGTATTTCTTTCACCCATCTCTCTCTCTACCTCTACCTACAGTATCTCTCTCTACCTCTACCTACACTATCTCTCTCTACCTCTACCTACAATATCTCTCTCTCTCTATCTCTACCTACAGTATCTCTCTCTCTACCTCTACCTACAGTATCTCTCTCTCTACCTACAGTATCTCTCTCTCTACCTCTACCTACAGTCTCTCTCTCTACCTCTACCTACAGTATCTCTCTATCTCTACCTCCAGTATCTCTCTCTACCTCTACCTACAGTATCTCTCTCTCTCTCTCTCTCTACCTCTACCTACAGTATCTCTCTCTCTACCTCTACCTACAGTATCTCTCTCTCTCTACCTCTACCTACAGTATCTCTCTCTACCTCTACCTACAATATCTCTCTCTCTATCTCTACCTCCAGTATCTCTCTCTACCTCTACCTACAGTATCTCTCTCTCTCTCTCTACCTCTACCTACAGTATCTCTCTCTATCTCTACCTCTACCTACAGTATCTCTCTCTCTACCTCTACCTACAGTATCTCTCTCTCTCTACCTCCAGTATCTATCTCTCTATCTCTACCTCAACCTACAGTATCTCTCTCTACCTCTACCTACAGTATCTCTCTCTACCTCTAACTACAGTATCTCTCTCTCTACCTCTCTCTCTACCTCTACCTACAGTATCTCTCTCTCTATATCTACTCTCTCTCTCTCTCTCTCTCCCTCTCTCTCTCTCTCTCTCTCTCTCTCTCTCTCTACCTCTACCTACAGTATCTCTCTCTCTATCTCTCTACCTCTACCTACAGTATCTCTCTCTCTCTACCTCTACCTACAGTATCTCTCTCTATCTCTACCTCCAGTATCTATCTCTCTATCTCTACCTCTACCTACAGTATCTCTCTCTCTACCTATATCTCTCCCCTCTCTCTCTATCTCTACCTACAGTATCTCTCTACTCTACAGTATCTCTCTCTATCTCTCTCTACAGTATCTATCTACCTCAACCTACAGTACTACCTCTACTCTATCTCAATAGTATCTCTCTCTCTCTCTATACCTCTACCTACAGTATCTCTCTCTATATCTACCCCTCCTCTCTCTCTCTCTCTCTCTACTACAGTATCTCTCTCTCTATCTCTCTACCTCTACCTACAGTATCTCTCTCTCTACCTACAGTACCTCTACCTACAGTATCTCTCTATCTCTACCTCCAGTATCTACCTACCTCAACCTACAGTATACCTCTACCTACAGTATCTCTCTCTCTACCTCTCTCTCTACCTCTACCTACAGTATCTCTCTCTATATCTACCCCTCTCTATCTCTCTACCTCTAACTACAGTATCTCTCTCTCTCTCTAAACCTCTACCTACAGTATCTCTCTCTACCTCTACCTACAGTATCTCTCTCTCTATCTCTACCTACAGTATCTACCTCAACCTACAGTATCTCTCTCTACCTCTACCTACATTATCTCTCTCTCTCTATATCTACCTACAGTATATCTCTCTCTCTCTCTCTCTCTCTCTCTCTCTCTACCTACAGTATCTCTCTCTCTCACTCTCTCTCTCTTAGTCTCTCTCTACCTACAGTATCTCTCTCTATATCTACCTACATTATCTCTCTTCTCACTACACACACCTCTCTCTCTCTGTCTCTCTCTCTACCTCAGCTCTCTCTCTCACTCTCTCTCTCTTAGTCTCTCTACTTTCACACACACACACACACACACACACACACACACACACACACACACACACACACACACACACACACACACACACACACACACACACACACACACACACACACACACACACACACAGAAACACTCTCTGTAACCAGTTGGGAGAAAACCTGAGTAACGCCTGGATAACACATCTAACCCATCATCAGTGTCAGCCCAAACTCTTCTGCCATCAGCAGCATCTACAAATGTGTTCCGTGTGTGTGTCCGTATGTGTGTGTACGTGCACGTGTGTGTGTCAGTAGAGCACGATGCCTTTGTGTTCTGTTTTCTGTTGTACAATGTAAGCCCCTATAAGGCCTTGAGTAAGCCAGCCTGACGAGGTTCACTACATGTCACTTCCCATCTGACACACTGACTGGAGGGAGGGAGATAGAGGGGGAGGGAGGAAGGGAGATGAAGGAAGGGAGATAGAGGGGGAGGGAGGAAGGGAGATGAAGGAAGGGAGATAGGGGGGAGGGAGGAAGGGAGATGAAGGAAGGGAGATGGAGGGGGAGGGAGGAAGGTAGATGAAGGAAGGGAGATGAGGGGGAGGGAGGAAGGGAGATGAAGGAAGGGAGATAGAGGGGGAGGGAGGAAGGGAGATGAAGGAAGGGAGATGGAGGGGAGGGAGGGCGATGGAGGGGGAGGGAGAGTGCTCATTTAAAAGGTGTGAATCAGTTCAACACCCTACACACAGATAGAATAGCATCAAAATCCAAACATTCACACACAAACCAAGGAGAACTAAGAAGAATAAGAATTACTGTTTCTACTTGCATCTGTGTCAATCAAAAAGGGATTCTCATTGAATTGAGACTTCTTCCTCCCCTCTACATGTCCACTCCGAACCTTTCTACATGTCCACTCTGAACCTTTCTACATGTCCACTCTGAACCTTTCTACATGTCCACTCCGAACCTTTCTACATGTCCACTCCGAACCTTTCTACATGTCCACTCCGAACCTTTCTACATGTCCACTCCGAACCTTTCTACATGTCCACTCCGAACCTTTCTACATGTCCACTCTGAACCTTTCTACATGTCCACTCTGAACCTTTCTACATGTCCACTCTGAACCTTTCTACATGTCCACTCCGAACCTTTCTACATGTCCACTCCGAACCTTTCTACATGTCCACTCCGAACCTTTCTACATGTCCACTCTGAACCTTTCTACATTTCCACTCTGAACCTTTATACATGTCCACTCCGAACCTTTCTCCATGTCCACTCTGAACCTTTCTACATGTCCACTCCGAACCTTTCTACATGTCCACTCTGAACCTTTCTACATGTCCACTCCGAACCTTTCTCTATGTCCACTCTGAACCTTTCTACATGTCCACTCCGAACCTTTCTCCATGTCCACTCCGAACCTTTCTACATGTCCACTCTGAACCTTTCTACATGTCCACTCTGAACCTTTCTACATGTCCACTCTGAACCTTTCTACATGTCCACTCTGAACCTTTCTACATGTCCACTCCGAACCTTTCTCCATGTCCACTCCGAACCTTTCTACATGTCCACTCTGAACCTTTCTACATGTCCACTCTGAACCTTTCTCCATGTCCACTCCGAACCTTTCTCCATGTCCACTCTGAACCTTTCTACATGTCCACTCTGAACCTTTCTACATGTCCACTCCGAACCTTTCTCCATGTCCACTCCGAACCTTTCTCCATGTCCACTCTGAACCTTTCTACATGTCCACTCTGAACCTTTCTCCATGTCCACTCTGAACCTTTCTCCATGTCCACTCCGAACCTTTCTACATGTCCACTCTGAACCTTTCTCCATGTCCACTCTGAACCTTTCTCCATGTCCACTCAGGAACCTTTCTACATGTCCACTCCGAACCTTTCTACATGTCCACTCTGAACCTTTCTACATGTCCACTCTGAACCTTTTTACATGTCCACTCCGAACCTTTCTACATGTCCACTCCGAACCTTTCTACATGTCCACTCCGAACCTTTCTACATGTCCACTCTGAACCTTTCTACATGTCCACTCTGAACCTTTCTACATGTCCACTCTGAACCTTTCTACATGTCCACTCTGAACCTTTCTCCATGTCCACTCTGAACCTTTCTCCATGTCCACTCCGAACCTTTCTACATGTCCACTCCGAACCTTTCTACATGTCCACTCCGAACCTTTCTACATGTCCACTCTGAACCTTTCTTACATGTCCACTCTGAACCTTTCTCCATGTCCACTCTGAACCTTTCTACATGTCCACTCCGAACCTTTCTACATGTCCCGAACCTTTCTCCATGTCCACTCCGAACCTTCTACATGTCCATGAACCTTTCTACATGTCCGAACCTTTCTACATGTCCACTCTGAACCTTTCTACATGTCCACTCCGAACCTTTCTACATGTCCACCTTTCTACATGTGAACCTTTCTACATGTCCACTCTGAACCTTTTTACATGTCCACTCCGAACCTTTCTACATGTCCACTCCGAACCTTTCTACATGTCCACTCTGAACCTTTCTACATGTCCACTCTGAACCTTTCTACATGTCCGAACCTTTCTACATGTCCACTCCTGAACCTTTCTACATGTCCACTCCGAACCTTTCTACATGTCCACTCTGAACCTTTCTACATGTCCACTCTGAACCTTTCTACATGTCCACTCCGAACCTTTCTACATGTCCACTCCGAACCTTTCTACATGTCCACTCCGAACCTTTCTACATGTCCACTCTGAACCTTTCTACATGTCCACTCTGAACCTTTCTACATGTCCACTCCGAACCTTTCTACATGTCCACTCCGAACCTTTCTACATGTCCACTCCGAACCTTTCTACATGTGAACCTTTCACATGTCCACTGAACCTTTCTACATGTCCACTCCGAACCTTTCTACATGTCCACTCTGAACCTTTCTACATGTCCACTCTGAACCTTTCTACAACTCTGAACCTTTCTACATGTCCACCTACATGAACCTTTCTACATGTCCACCTTTCTACATGAACCTTTCTACATGTCCACTCTGAACCTTTCTACATGTCCACTCCGAACCTTTCTACATGTCCTCTGAACCTTTCTACATGAACCTTTCTACATGTCCACTCTGAACCTTTCTACATGTCCACTCTGAACCTTTCTACATGTCCACTCTGAACCTTTCTACATGTCCACTCTGAACCTTTCTACATGTCCACTCTGAACCTTTCTACATGTCCACTCTGAACCTTTCTACATGTCCACTCCGAACCTTTCTACATGTCCACTCTGAACCTTTCTACATGTCCACTCTGAACCTTTCTACATGTCCACTCTGAACCTTTCTACATGTCCACTCCGAACCTTTCTACATGTCCACTCTGAACCTTTCTACATGTCCACTCTGAACCTTTCTACATGTCCACTCTGAACCTTTCTACATGTCCACTCTGAACCTTTCTACATGTCCACTCTGAACCTTTCTACATATCCACTCTGAACCTTTCTACATGTCCACTCCGAACCTTTCTCCATGTCCACTCTGAACCTTTCTACATGTCCACTCTGAACCTTTCTACATGTCCACTCCGAACCTTTCTCCATGTCCACTCTGAACCTTTCTACATGTCCACTCTGAACCTTTCTACATGTCCACTCTGAACCTTTCTACATGTCCACTCTGAACCTTTCTACATGTCCACTCTGAACCTTTTTACATGTCCACTCTGAACCTTTCTACATGTCCACTCCGAACCTTTCTACATGTCCACTCCGAACCTTTCTACATGTCCACTCTGAACCTTTCTACATGTCCACTCTGAACCTTTCTACATGTCCACTCTGAACCTTTCTACATGTCCACTCTGAACCTTTCTCCATGTCCACTCTAAACCTTTCTACATGTCCACTCCGAACCTTTCTACATGTCCACTCTGAACCTTTCTACATGTCCACTCTGAACCTTTTTACATGCCCAATTAAAATGTCACTTTGCTAATTAAGTATTTTACCAGGCTATTGTGTCCTCCCCTTGTCACTTCTCACATCCATAGGGATAACCAGGCTTCTTTTCCAACTGTCAATAGACCCAGGCCACAGACACAGTCACCTTCCCCTCTCCTCCTCCACCATCCCCCTCCCCTCCCATCTCCTCCCTTTCCCTCCTCTTCCTCCCTTCCCCTACTCCAATCTCCTCCCCTCCTCTCCTCCCTTCCCCTCCTCCCCTCTCCTCCTTCTCCCTTCCCCTACTCCAATCTCCTCCCCTCCTCTCCTCCCTTCCCCTCCTCCCCTCTCCTCCCTCTCCCTTCCCCTACTCCAATCTCCTCCCCTCCTCTCCTCCCTTCCCCTCCCCTCTCCCTTCCCCTACTCCAATCTCCTCCCCTCCTCTCCTCCCTTCCCCTCCTCCCCTCTCCTCCCCCTCCCTTTCCCTCCTACCATCTCTTCCCCTCCTCTCCTCTTCTGCTCCATTCCCTCCCCTCCCCCTTCCATCCACTCCAATCCCCCCACATCTCTTTTAATCAGTATCTCTAGTAAACACCATATAGGAAGTATAGCATTGAGGAGATCAACCCACTGTAAAACCCAGACCACTAATAAGGTATAGATGAAAATGACTATTTTCTATTACTTTACTCGTCTCTCTTTCTAAGTTCTAACTTCAAACTCCTATATAATCAGCGTCAGCGTTTTCTCCAGTTCCCTTGTGGTGTTTAAATAGGAACCAGACCAGTGAATTAAAGTGTGTGGTGAGATGAGATCAGGAGTAACCCTAATCACCCCAAACACACACACACACACACACACACACACACACACACACACACACACACACACACACACACACACACACACACACACACACACACACACACACACACACACACACACACACACACACACACACACACACACACACACACACACACACTAAGGCCAACAGCACAATGCAGCAGGGTATATTTGGGCTCA
This sequence comes from Oncorhynchus keta, assembly GCF_023373465.1. Taxonomy (NCBI): domain Eukaryota; kingdom Metazoa; phylum Chordata; class Actinopteri; order Salmoniformes; family Salmonidae; genus Oncorhynchus; species Oncorhynchus keta. Next base: position 19,672,264 of record NC_068448.1, read on the forward strand.
CATTAAAAAATCTGAGCAGGGGCCAGAGAGAAGAGGACACAGTCCAAGAAAGTTCACAGAGAGCAGGGTTGGGGAGATAGAGTGATGGGGAGATAGAGGGATGGGGAGATAGAGGGATGGGGAGATAGAGGGTTGGGGAGATAGAGGGATGGGGAGATAGAGGGTTGGGGAGATAGAGGGTTGGGGAGATAGAGGGATGGGGAGATAGAGGGTTGGGGAGATAGAGGGATGGGAGATAGAGGGTTGGGGAGATAGAGGGTTGGGGAGATAGAGGGATGGGGAGATAGAGGGTTGGGGAGATAGAGGGATGGGAGATAGAGGGTTGGGGAGATAGAGGGATGGGGAGATAGAGGGATGGGGAGATAGAGGGATGGGGAGATAGAGGGGTGGGGAGATAGAGGGATGGGGAGATAGAGGGATGCAGAGATACAGGGATGAGGAGATAGAGGGATGGGGAGATAGAGGGTTGGGGAGATAGAGGGTTGGGGAGATAGAGGGATGGGGAGATAGAGGGTTGGGGAGATAGAGGGATGGGGAGATAGAGGGTTGGGGAGATAGAGGGATGGGGAGATAGAGGGTTGGGGAGATAGAGGGATGGGGAGATAGAGGGATGGGGAGATAGAGGGTTGGGGGATGAATAGGGGGATATGGGAGCACTTTCTTTCTGTTTATGCCACTAAACTCCATTTCATATTGGCCATGGAATGCAGAGGGGAGAGGTTGTCTTGGTTATGTTGAAGAGAACGTACCTCTGTCAGAGACTGGATTGATGACTGTTTGGTTTCAGAGTCTGGACTGGAGGGATGTTATGTGGGTCAGAGGAAGACGGCTTTTTAAGATGACTCGGAATATAAAGCTCTCACCACAAACTACGAAAGCTCTTAACTGTCTGATTTGTCTCAGAGTGTCTGGGATGTGTCAGATCTACAGTGCTTTTAACGTCTTCTGTTCTACGAGAAGTCAGATAGGTGAGACAGCTGTGGAGCAAACCTGCCAGCAGGTATGGTGGGCTTACAGAGCTGTATAGCGAGGGTAACACTGCCACAGAGTACAGAGTCAATAACAGACCCTGGCACAGCTCCTCTGAAGACTACACGTTCTCTAAGACTGATTAGGCTCTACTTATCCCAGATGTTCGACATACTGACAGCTAACTCTAGCGTAAATGACCACGCCACTAAGCACGAGTATCTTCAACCATTTTCTCTGCATCAAAACAAAAATACATAGACATTTCCAGGGGACCTCATTGCCTGTCTGAGACTGAAGCTTTCAAGAGAGCCCTCTAATCAAAGACACGGAAAAACAAGATCATATACTCCCCTAATATGTGTTTAGAGAGGAGCAAAGCATGTTTTTAATGGAGTTAGATGGATCAAAAACACGGAGAGAAAATATAAATAAACAAATAAGCACAGAGCAGAAGAAATACAATCAGTGGTGACAGGCAACAACAACCCTCACAAGTAGCAGAGCAGTGTGTGTGTGTGCGTGTGCGTGTGCGTGTGTGTATGTGTGTGTGTGTGTGTATGTGTGTGTATGTGTGTGTGTGTGTATGTGTGTGTATGTGTGTGTGTGTGTATGTGTGTGTATGTGTGTGTATGTGTGTGTGTCTGTGTGTGTGCGTGTGCGTGTGTGTATGTGTGTGTATGTGTGTGTGTGTGTATGTGTGTGTATGTGTGTGTGTGTGTATGTGTGTGTGTGTATGTGTGTGTGTGTATGTGTGTGTGTGTATGTGTGTGTGTGTGTATGTGTGTGTGTCTGTGTGTGTGCGTGTGCGTGTATGTATGTGTGTGTATGTGTGTGTGTGTGTATGTGTGTGTATGTGTGTGTGTGTGCACACACCAATGGGCGGATAATTACTGCACTTTTATCAAAGCAAGAAAATCCATAACATTTGTAGACTAACATCTCCCCTGACGTGCGAGTTTAAAGCAGATAATAAGGAGAGAAATCCAAAGCAGCTGAAGGACAGTTCAGAAGGAGGTATATTAGAATGAAAGGGTTCCAGTTGAACCCAGAGGACTCAAGCGATTGAAATGCTGGAATATAACTTTGGCAGGTTTAAGTGATAAGAGAGAATACAGTGAGCACCATCCTGATAGAACATAATCTGGCTCCACTAAGATAGCTAATGTATTACAGCTATAATGTATGTGTCACATGTTCAGGTCCATGTTGTATTAGACACGACTGAAGCTGTGTTATTAACCAGGGGGGGAGGATCCTCATATAGATGAATGTATCAGATTGCTATAAAGCCTTGACATGCTATGCTGTCATCGTCAAATACACATTAGTAGTAGCAGCTCCTCCATGACATGTGGCCTGCTCATTAGGCCTGACAGTAAGCAGGCTGCAGACGAGAGACATGAGGTGACTTGAGCCTGAAGAGGAGGAGGAGATAGGAGAGGCGAGGAAAGAGAGAGCAAGAGAGAGGAGAAAGAGGGACAGACAGAGAGAGCAGAGGGCAGTCAGCATGTCTTTCTCTATAAAACAAGAGGAGAAAGAGGGACAGACAGAGAGAGCAGAGAGCAGAGTCAGCATGTCTTTCTCTATAAAACAAGAGGAGAAAGAGGGACAGACAGAGAGAGCAGAGAGCAGAGTCAGCATGTCTTTCTCTATAAAACAAGAGGAGAAAGAGGGACAGACAGAGAGAGCAGAGAGCAGAGTCACCATGTCTTTCTCTATAAAACAAGAGGAGAAAGAGGGACAGACAGAGAGAGCAGAGAGCAGAGTCAGCATGTCTTTCTCTATAAAACAAGAGGAGAAAGAGGGACAGACAGAGAGAGCAGAGAGCAGAGTCAGCATGTCTTTCTCTATAAAACAAGAGGAGAAAGAGGGACAGACAGAGAGAGCAGAGAGCAGAGTCAGCATGTCTTTCTATAAAACAAGAGGAGAAAGAGGGACAGAGAGAGAGAGCAGAGAGCAGTCAGCATGTCTTTCTCTATAAAACAAGAGGAGAAAGAGGGACAGACAGAGAGAGCAGAGAGCAGTCAGCATGTCTTTCTCTATAAAACAAGAGGAGAAAGAGGGACAGACAGAGAGAGCAGAGAGCAGTCAGCATGTCTTTCTCTATAAAACAAGAGGAGAAAGAGGGACAGACAGAGAGAGCAGAGAGCAGTCAGCATGTCTTTCTCTATAAAACAAGAGGAGAAAGAGGGACAGACAGAGAGAGCAGAGAGCAGAGTCACCATGTCTTTCTCTATAAAACAAGAGGAGAAAGAGGGACAGACAGAGAGAGCAGAGTCAGCATGCCTTTCTCTATAAAACAAGAGGAGAAAGAGGGACAGACAGAGAGAGCAGAGAGCAGAGTCACCATGTCTTTCTCTATAAAACAAGAGGAGAAAGAGGGACAGACAGAGAGAGCAGAGAGCAGAGTCAGCATGTCTTTCTCTATAAAACAAGAGGAGAAAGAGGGACAGACAGAGAGAGCAGAGAGCAGAGTCAGCATGTCTTTCTCTATAAAACAAGAGGAGAAAGAGGGACAGACAGAGAGAGCAGAGAGCAGAGTCACCATGTCTTTCTCTATAAAACAAGAGGAGAAAGAGGGACAGACAGAGAGAGCAAAGAGCAGAGTCAGCATGTCTTTCTCTATAAAACAAGAGGAGAAAGAGGGACAGACAGAGAGAGCAGAGAGCAGAGTCACCATGTCTTTCTCTATAAAACAAGAGGAGAAAGAGGGACAGACAGAGAGAGCAGAGAGCAGAGTCAGCATGTCTTTCTCTATAAAACAAGAGGAGAAAGAGGGACAGACAGAGAGAGCAGAGAGCAGAGTCAGCATGTCTTTCTCTATAAAACAAGAGGAGAAAGAGGGACAGACAGAGAGAGCAGAGAGCAGAGTCACCATGTCTTTCTCTATAAAACAAGAGGAGAAAGAGGGACAGACAGAGAGAGCAGAGAGCAGAGTCAGCATGTCTTTCTCTATAAAACAAGAGGAGAAAGAGGGACAGACAGAGAGAGCAGAGAGCAGAGTCACCATGTCTTTCTCTATAAAACAAGAGGAGAAAGAGGGACAGACAGAGAGAGCAGAGAGCAGAGTCAGCATGTCTTTCTCTATAAAACAAGAGGAGAAAGAGGGACAGACAGAGAGAGCAGAGAGCAGAGTCACCATGTCTTTCTCTATAAAACAAGAGGAGAAAGAGGGACAGACAGAGAGAGCAGAGAGCAGAGTCAGCATGTCTTTCTCTATAAAACAAGAGGAGAAAGAGGGACAGACAGAGAGAGCAGAGAGCAGTCAGCATGTCTTTCTCTATAAAACAAGAGGAGAAAGAGGGACAGACAGAGAGAGCAGAGAGCAGTCAGCATGTCTTTCTCTATAAAACAAGAGGAGAAAGAGGGACAGACAGAGAGAGCAGAGAGCAGTCAGCATGTCTTTCTCTATAAAACAAGAGGAGAAAGAGGGACAGACAGAGAGAGCAGAGAGCAGTCAGCATGTCTTTCTCTATAAAACAAGAGGAGAAAGAGGGACAGACAGAGAGAGCAGAGAGCAGAGTCGCCATGTCTTTCTCTATAAAACAAGAGGAGAAAGAGGGACAGATAGAGAGAGCAGAGAGCAGAGTCACCATGTCTTTCTCTATAAAACAAGAGGAGAAAGAGGGACAGACAGAGAGAGCAGAGAGCAGAGTCACCATGTCTTTCTCTATAAAACAAGAGGAGAAAGAGGGACAGACAGAGAGAGCAGAGAGCAGAGTCAGCATGTCTTTCTCTATAAAACAAGAGGAGAAAGAGGGACAGACAGAGAGAGCAGAGAGCAGAGTCACCATGTCTTTCTCTATAAAACAAGAGGAGAAAGAGGGACAGACAGAGAGAGCAGAGTGCAGAGTCAGCATGTCTTTCTCTATAAAACAAGAGGAGAAAGAGGGACAGACACAGAGAGCAGAGAGCAGAGTCAGCATTTCTTTCCCTATAAAACAAGAGGAGAAAGAAGTGTGCATGTACAGTATGTGTGTGTGTACAGTATGTGTGTATGTGTGTGTGTGTGTGTGTGTGCGTGCGTACAGTATGTGTGTGCAGTATGTGTGTGTGTGCAGTATGTGTGTTTGTACAGTATGTGTGTCTACAGTATGTGTGGGTGTACAGTATGTGTGTGTGTGTGTAAAGTATGTATGTGTGTGTGCGTACAGTATGTGTGTGCAGTATGTGTGTTTGTACAGTATGTGTGTGTGTACAGAATGTGTGCATGTACAGTATGTGTGTGTGTGTGTGTACAGTATTTGTGTGTGCGTACAGTATGTGTGTGTAAAGTATGTGTGTGTGTGCAGTATGTGTGTTTGTACAGTATGTGTGTGTGTACAGAATGTGTGCATGTACAGTATGTGTGTGTGTGTGTGTACAGTATGTGTGTGTGTGTGTATGTGTATGCGTACATTATGTGTGTGTGCAGTATGTGTGTTTGTACAGTATGTTTGTGTGTTACAGAATGTGTGCATGTACAGTATGTGTGTGTGTAAAGTATGTGTGTGTGTGCAGTATGTGTGTTTGTACAGTATGTGTGTGTGTACAGAATGTGTGCGTTTACAGCATGTGTGTGCGTATAGTATGTGTGTGTGTGTTTGTATATGTGCGTGCACGCTTACTGTGTGTGTGTGTGTGTGTCTATCTCTCTGAAGAAAATGAGAGGAGAGAGAGCCATAATAACCTACAGACCTGGCTGAGCTCCCATCCCATAACCCCCTATTTTGATGCTGTGCCCCAGACACAGCCCTGTTTTGGGATTCCTACGTAATGTTATTGCACACACACACACACACACACACACACACACACACACACACACACACACACACACACACACACACACACACACACACACACACACACACACACACACACACACACACACACACACGGCAGTGGTTTATATGGTCTCTCGGACCACAGGGTTTTGAGATAACATCAGTCAGGGCAGACCGAACCCCCTGTCTGTCCTCCATAGAGACATCATGGGAAATATGCGTGTGTGTGTGTGTGTGTTCAGACTGGCCATGTACAGACCACAGTAAGTAGAGAGTGGACACTGAAGACCACCTCACTAACAGTACATCAATAATATATTTTTGGAGGAATCCAGTGAGTGTAATATATATTCATCACTACAGACCAGGGAGGGGGGACAGCAGACTGCAGTTAGCCATGTAGACTGTCCTGTGATATATAGGACATCTGATAGGGAGGGAGGGACTAAGGAAGAAAATGAGGGACGGAGGGACGGAGGGAGCGATAGATAGAGGATAGGAGAAAAGAAGGGATGGAGGGAGAGAAAGAGAGAGAGAGATGGTGGATGGAGGATAGGAGAAAGAGAGAGGTAGTCTCTGCAGTGGGACCCTAGCAGGCAGAGTCCACACAGGGCTCCCAGGGAGCAGCCCATTCATTCATCTCTATCGGCCATCTGATAAGGCAGACCCAGCCTCCCCTGCCTGGACGGGTCAGCTCTGCTCTCTGGGCAGACTAGGGATTTACTCAGGCAAAGGCAATGGATCAGCCAGTTCATCCCTCTCTCCCTCACCCTCTCTCAGACACAAAGGAAGGGGTAAGTCAGGTTGAAAGAATCCCCTTGGCCTGTCCTATCCCTAGACAGCCAATCTCCTTCTGCTTGTCCAAGACAATGACACAGGGATGGGGAGAGAGCCTCCTTGGCCTGTTCTGGCAGTGCCTGGTCAAAGATATCCCTCATACTCATTGAACCCAACACCGAACTCCCTCCTAAAAAGAGAAGCAGGGCACAACCTCGGAGCCACCGGAGGAGGGATAGGTTACTATGGCAACCCTCCTCCCCTCCGGCATGAGAGCAGCAGGGTATTCAGAGGAATATCCTACTGGTGGTAGTGTGGTTAGGAGTGACACCATTAGTTAGGAGCATCTGCCTGACTCCTGTCATCTTCCACTCCTCCTCGTCAAATAAGAGCTTAATGAAGTTCATGCAAATGAGCCCCTGATTAACACACACCAACCAATGGGTGGGATGACAACAGGGGAGCTGTGCACACACACACACACACGCACACACACACACACACACATACCTAATCTCAATGTCAAAGCCTCCATCTTGTGTACAGAGGACAACTACATGACCTAACCCCTACCTAACCTCTCAGACACACTCAAATTCATGACTCCATTTACAATCTCTAAATGACAGCAAGATGATACTCTTCCTGTATGCTTTAGATACAACGCTAATTGCAGCAGCAGCTAGTTAATAGAAGGCCTATTCACCATCAGTACAGCTAATTACAGAGCAGAGTACAGACACAGAGAGATGACACATTCACAAGGCTTGCTGTTGCTGTGGTCATATTATGTTCTCCACATTACTACAGCCATAGTCTGGCCGTTTACCATGTGCCTCCGAAGCACTATGATCACACGCACACAGCCCAGGGAGTGAACAGCAGATGAGACTGTGTGCTGCACATTGTACAGTACACACAGACAGATACACACAAGATATAGGCAATAACATAGAGTAAGTCTTAGCACAGCGTAGACAATGTGTAAAAATGATTGGGTTTAGATGTCTAGATTTGTTTGTGACAGACTCCCTTTGTCCTCCCTGCTCTCTCTCTATCTGTCCCTGCTCTCCCTCCCTCCCTCTCTCTTTCCCTCTCCCTGCTTTCTGTCTCTTTATCGATCACTGCTCTCTCTCTATCTGTCCCTGCTCTCTCTCCCTCCCTCCCTCTCTCTTTCCCTCTCTCCCTGCTTTCTGTCTCTTTATCGATCAATGCTCTCTCTACATCTGTCCCTGCTCTCTCTCCCTCCCTCTCTCTTTCCCTCTCTCCCTGCTTTCTGTCTCTTTATCGATCAATGCTCTCTCTACATCTGTCCCTGCTCTCTTTCCCTCCCCCTCTCTTTCCCTCTCTCCCTGCTTTCTGTCTCTTTATCAATCACTGCTCTCTCTACATCTGTCCCTGCTCTCTCTCCCTCCCTCCCTCTCTCTTTCCCTCTCTCCCTGCTTTCTGTCTCTTTATCGATCAGTGCTCTCTCTCCATCTGTCCTTGCTCTCTCTCCCTCCCTCCCTCTCTCTTTCCCTCTCTCCCTGCTTTCTGTCTCTTTATCGATCACTGCTCTCTCTCTATCTGTCCCTACTCTCTCTCCCTCCCTCTCTCTTTCCCTCTCTCCCTGCTTTCTGTCTCTTTATCGATCAATGCTCTCTCTACATCTGTCCCTGCTCTCTCTCCCTCCCTCTCTCTTTCCCTCTCTCCCTGCTTTCTGTCTCTTTATCGATCACTGCTCTCTCTCTATCTGTCCCTACTCTCTCTCCCTCCCCGTCTCTTTCCCTCTCTCCCTGCTTTCTGTCTCTTTATCAATCACTGCTCTCTCTCTATCTGTCCCTGCTCTCTCTCCCTTCCTCCCTCTCTCTTTCCCTCTCTCCCTGCTTTCTGTCTCTTTATCGATCACTGCTCTCTCTACATCTGTCCCTGCTCTCTCTCTCTCCCTCCCTCTCTCTTTCCCTCTCTCCCTGCTTTCTGTCTCTTTATCGATCAGTGCTCTCTCTCCATCTGTCCTTGCTCTCTCTCCCTCCCTCCCTCTCTCTTTCCCTCTCTCCCTGCTTTCTGTCTCTTTATCGATCACTGCTCTCTCTACATCTGTCCCTGCTCTCTCTCCCTCCCTCTCTCTTTCCCTCTCTCCCTGCTTTCTGTCTCTTTATCGATCACTGCTCTCTCTCCATCTGTCCCTGCTCTCTCTCCCTCCCTCCCTCTCTCTTTCCCTCTCTCCCTGCTTTCTGTCTCTTTATCGATCACTGCTCTCTCTACATCTGTCCCTGCTCTCTCTTCCTCCCTCTCTCTTTCCCTCTCTCCCTGCTTTCTCTTTGTCTCTTTCCCTCGATCACTCCCTCCCTCTCTCCATCTGTCCTTTTGTCTCTTTATCGATCACTCTCTCTCCATCTGTCCCTCCCTCTCTCTCCCTCCCTCCCCCTCTCCCTGCTTTCTGTCTCTTTATCGATCACTGCTCTCTCTACATCTGTCCCTGCTCTCTCTCCCTCCCTCTCTCTTTCCCTCTCTCCCTGCTTTCTGTCTCTTTATCGATCACTGCTCTCTCTCCATCTGTCCCTGCTCCCTCTCTCCCTCCCCCTCTGTCTCTTTCCCTCATCTGTCCCTGCTTTCTGTCTCTTTATCAATCACTGCTCTCTCTCTCTCTCCATCTGTCCCTGCTCTCTCTCCCTCCCTCTCTCTTTCCCTCTCTCCCTGCTTTCTGTCTCTTTATCGATCACTGCTCTCTCTCCATCTGTCCCTGCTCTCTCTCCCTCCCTCTCTCTTTCCCTCTCTCCCTGCTTTCTGTCTCTTTATCGATCACTGCTCTCTCTACATCTGTCCCTGCTCTCTCTTCCTCCCTCTCTCTTTCCCTCTCTCCCTGCTTTCTGTCTCTTTATCGATCACTGCTCTCTCTCCATCTGTCCCTGCGCTCTCTCCCCCGCTAATTCCCTCTCTCTCTCGCTCTCTCTCTCTCTCTCTGTTTCTCTCTCTCTATCTGTCTCTCCCCCTCTCTATAGGTACAAATTCTGACAGCACGCTATGAAGGTGCAGTGTCAGGCTAGGAGGCAGGAAACGCTGGCGTATGCAGAATACATGAGCGCACAAACCAGGTTAGGGTTTGTCGAATGGTGTGTGTGTGCATGTGTGTATGGGTGTATGTGTGTATGGGTGTATGTGTGTATGGGTGTATGTGTGTGTGTGTGTGCATGTGTGTATGGGTGTATGTGTGTGTGTGTGTGCATGTGTGTATGGGTGTATGTGTGTATGGGTGTATGTGTGTATGTGTGTATGTGTGTATGTGTGTATGTGTATGTGTGTATGTGTGTATGGGTGTATGTGTGTATGTGTGTATGGGTGTATGTGTGTATGTGTGTATGGGTGTATGTGTGTATGTGTGTATGGGTGTATGTGTGTATGTGTGTATGGGTGTATGGGTGTATGGGTGTATGTGTGTATGTGTGTATGGGTGTATGGGTGTATGGGTGTATGGGTGTGTGTGTGTGTATGGGTGAATGGGTGTATGGTATGTGTGTGTGTGTATGGGTGTATGTGTGTATGTGTGTATGTGTGTATGGGTGTATGTGTGTATGTGTGTATGGGTGTATGTGTGTATGTGTGTATGGGTGTATGTGTGTATGGGTGTATGTGTGTATGGGTGTGGGTGTATGGGTGTATGTGTGTATGTGTGTATGGGTGTATGGGTGTATGTGTGTATGTTTGTATGGGTGTATGGGTGTGTGTGTGTGTGTATGGGTGTATGGGTGTATGGGTGTGTGTGTGTGTATGGGTGTATGGGTGTATGGGTGTATGTGGTGTATGGGTGTATGTGTATGTGTGTATGGGTGTATGGGTGTATGGGTGTGTGTGTGTGTATGGGTGTGTGTGTGTATGGGTGTATGGGTGTATGGGTGTGTGTGTG
>NC_068448.1:19685161-19747661 GCF_023373465.1 Oncorhynchus keta
GTCGAGAGAGAGAGACAGATACAGGTGAAGAAAGAGAGAGAGAGAGAAAGAGAGAGAGAGAGAAGTAGTCGAGAGAGAGAGAGAGAGATAGGTGGAGAGAGACCGGTATAGACAGAGGAGAGAGAGAGACTGTGATAGAGAGAAAGAGAGTTGAGAGAGAGAGAGAATATATAGTGAGAGACTAGCTCTGTCTTTAATGGAGCCTACAGTATCTCTATGTGTAGAACTGAAACAGCCTCTGACATGCCCAGGTCTTCTCCTTACCCAAGGGTGACAGCAACATCAATTTAATTAACCCCATTTGCATTCCCTCTTCATCTCCCACTGGGGTTAATATTCAGCTCCATCACAGGGATAACACACACACACACACACACACACACACACACACACACACACACACACACACACACACACACACACACACACACACACACACACACACACACACACACACAAACACACCTCATCACAGGGACACACACACACACACACACACACACACACACACACACACACACACACACACACACACACACACACACACACACACACACACACACACACACACACACACACACACACACACACACACACACACACACACACACACACACACACACCTCATCACAGGGATAACACAAACACACACACACACCTCATCACAGGGATAACACAAACACACACACAAACACACCTCATCACAGGGATAACACACACGTGTGCGCACACACCATCACAGGGATAATGCCACATTGCTCTGCACTCCTTATTTTATGCAAAGAGGGAATCGATGAATGGATGGATGAATTAAAGGGGTTAGAGATGGAGGGGTTAAGGATGGATAGGGAGTTTTTTAGGATAAAACAGAATACAGCTAAACAGTCCAGCCTCTCTCAGCCTTTTGTGGACAGTCTGAGCACTGATGGAGGGATTGTGCGTTCCTGGTGTAACTTGGGCAGCTGTTGTTGCCATCCTGTACCTGTCCCGCAGGTGTGATGGTCGGATGTACCGATCCCATGCAGGTGTTGTTACACGTGGTCTGCCACTGCGAGGACGATCAGCATTCCATCCAGTCTCCCTGTAACGCTGTCTTAGGCATCTCACAGTACGGACATTGCAATTTATTGCCCTGGCCACATCAGCAGTCCTCATTCCTCCTTGCAGCATGCCTAATGATTCACGCAGATGAGCACAGACCCTGGGCATCTTTCTTTTGGTGTTTTTCAGAATAATTAGAAAGGCCTCTTTAGTGTCCTAGGTTTTCATAACTGTGACCTAAATTGTCTACTGTCTGTAAGCTGTTAGAGTCTTAACGACCGTTCCAAAGGTGCAAGTTCATTTAATTGTTTATGGTTCATTGAACAAGCACGGGAAACAGTGTTAAAACCCTTTACAATGAAGGTCTGTGAAGTTATTTGGATTTTTACTAATTATCTTTGAAAGACAGGGTCCTGAAAAAGGGATGTTTCTTTTTTTGCTCAGTTTATAAGCACAGGAAAAATCCCAGAGGAAAACCTGGTGCAGTCTGCTTTCCAACAGACATTTCAGCAGGACAATAATCTAAAACACAAGGCCAAATATACACTGGACTTGCTGACCAAGAAGACACTGAATGTTCCTGAGTGGCCTAGTTACAGTTAATCGGCTTAAATCGGCTTAAAAATCAATGGCTGTCGAGCAATGATCAACAATCAACTTGACAGAGCTTGAAGGATTTAAAAAATAATAATGTGCAAATATTGTACAATCCAGGTGTGTAAAGCTCTTAGAGACTTACCCAGAAAGACTCACAGCTGGACTCACAGCTGGACAACGTGCAAGCTAAAGTAAGCTGATCAGGATGCCTAACATATAAGTTGTATTTTCTAGCGAAACAGGGGGTGATAATGGGTGGAAGACAAACACCTGAGTTTAGGGACCAAAGGAAGGGACATAACATAACACTGTCATTTCAATCTGAGTGGTATCAACGGAAAGAGCCTCTGTGGCCACATTGCTAGCAGCCGACTCTACTGCTTCCCCTGCCTGCTGTTCTCCACCAGCGACAGCGTGTGGACAAGACCTGATTACTGCGACTTGAACAACTAGCCTATAGCACACATAGCAAGCATGAGAAATCTGTATCTCACATACAAAGCCAGATAGCTCTGAAGATATTTGGCAGCTCACAGATACTGTATATCTGGCAATGAAGATTGAACATCAGCATGCACAATGCAAAGTTAAAAGTGAACTGTGAGATTTTGAAAGACCTAGCTAATTAATGCTACATCATGCTACCTAGGTAAATGATATGAGCACCAGGTCATCAAACAGGTGCAATTATGTGGAACTTTTACATGGCTTTGCTGAGAAGAATGAAGAATTATCAAATCAAATCACATGTTATTGGTCACATGCGCCAAAAACAACAGTTACCAGGAGTACCAGTACCGAGTCAATGTCCAGGGGTACGAGGTAGTTGAGGTAATACAGTATGTACATGTAGGTATGGGTAAAAGTGACTAGGCAATCAGGATATATAATAAACAGAGTAGCAGCAGTGTATGTGAAGAGTTTGAAAGTGCCTATGTGTGAGTGTGTGTGGCATCCAAATGCATGTGTGTGTGAGCGTATGTAGTGTGTGTATGTGTTGGAGTGTCAGTGTAGTGTGTGTGAGTGTGTGGGTAGATTCTAGTGAGTGTGCATAGAGCCAGTGCAAGAAAATATGAATGACTCATAAAGGGGTGAATGTAAATAGTCTGGGTAGACATTTGACTAACTGTTCAGCTGTCTTATGGCTTGGGGGTAGAAGCTGTTCAGGAGCCTGTTCAGGAGCCTTCAAACCTACCATCGGCACGGTGGCAAATGTAATAATGGTGTTGGAGTTGTGCTGGCCATGCAGTCTTTGGTGAACAGGGAGTACAGGAGGGGAATGAGCATGCACCCCTGAGGGGCCCCCGCGTTGAGGGTGAACGTGGCAGATGTGTCGTTGCCTACTTTCACCACCTCGGGGCGGCCCATCAGGAAGTCCAAGCTCCAATTGGAGATGAAAGTGTTCAGTCCCAAGTTCCTTAGCTTAGTGATGAGCTTGGAGGGCACTATGGTGTTGAACGCTGAGCTGTAGTCTATGAACAGCATTCTCACGTAGGTGTTTCTTTTGTCCAGGTGGGCAAGGTCAGCAATAGAGATTGAGTCATCTGTGGATCTGTTGAGGTGGTATGCGAATTGGTATGGGTCCAGAGTTTCTGGGATGATAGTGATGTGAGACATGACCAGCCTTTCAAAGCATTTCATGGCTATAGATGTGAATCAGTGGAGGCTCCTCAGAAGACAAAGGGGAGGACCATCCTCCTCAGTGAATTTCATTAAAATACAAATAGTGAAACATTTAAAAAGTTATCCTTTTTAGATACAACTATAATAAATATATTCATGTCATCAGATAATTGATTAAATCAAAGCACTGTAGGGTAGCACCATGGTGTAGCTGGAGGACAGCTAGCTTTCATCCCCCTCTGGATACATTAACTTCAATGCAAAACCTAGGAGGCTCATGATTCTCAACCCTTCCATAGACTTAAGTAATTAAGGATAACTTCTGGAGACATCCTTCAAACTATCAGAATTCTTGCAGCATGAATTGACATGTTGTCCACCCAATCAAAGGATCAGAGAATGAATCTAGTACTGAACTCATAAGCTACAGGTAGCTAGCACTGCAGTGATTAAAATGTGGTGAGTAGTTGACTCAAAGTGAGAGAAAGACAATAGTTGAACAAATTAATTTCTAAAAAATATATATTTTTTCAAATGTCACTTTCACTTACTTAGCTAGCAAATGCAGCTAGCTAGTTTAGTCTACTCAAACACCCAGCTCAAACTGAGAGATGCTATGTTAGGTAGCTGGCTATGACCATCCAACACAACACTGGAACTCTTCCAAGGTAAGCTTTTGGTTTGACTAATTTATTGCCACCGGGGCCCACCAGTGTATATTCTAAACTGCTTACTGACTGACTGTACACTCTAACATTGCTGCATGATTGTAGCAGGTTTACCATTGCATTAGTTCTATGACCTATGTTGACTAGGACGTTACTTTAGCTAATATTGTGACAAGGATGTAGGCTGTGTGTAGGGATTATGATATTGTTTGGCTTGGAAAGATTGTTTTGCCTGGTCACATACTGTACAACTGATGTGATGTGCATTGAAGTCCACAAGTGAAAGAAAAATGTGAGAGGAGGAGAGCGCTTCGATGCGAGAAGGAATTCAACATGGCTGCTATGAAAGTGAACTGTGTTTATGTGTGATCAGTGGTGTATTGTTTACGTTGAAAAACATTTCTTAAATGGAAGCAAACAGAACAAAACGGGGATAAACATAACTGGATTTATTGAATAGAAACTCTAGTTTGCAACTGTTGGACTAATGATTACACCCTCGATCAGTTACACGTTGGCAAGAGTATACAAGGCAGTATCGGATGTGTCACTGTCTGTCCATGTGTCACTGCCTGTTACCTCTAAAAGGCGAGGTTGTAGCAACTTCATGATGGGTATAGGGAACATTTTAGTATCATGAAGTAGCCTAAACCTATCGATGTTACATTGAACTGGGTGAAGAAGAGGACTGGAGAGGACTGGCCACCCCTCAGAGCCTGGTTCCTCTCTAGGTTTCTTCCTAGGTTCCTGCCTTTCTAGGGAGTTTTTCCTAGCCACCGTGCTTCTACATCTGCATTGCTTGCTGTTTGGGATGTTAGGCTAGGTTTCTGTATAGCACTTTGTGACTTCGGCTGATGTAAAAAGGGCTTTATAAATACATATGATTGATTGAATGTAATATGAATGACAGTCATCCAATATGCTGTAATAGAAATCTGCACCGACCGCCACTGATGTGAATGCTGCTGGTGGTAGTCATTGGCAACCCATCTCGAGACCACCACCGTGTTTGCTTTGTGCTCATGACCTATGATGGAATTTTCAATGAAACTGACACGCTCTTCCATGTTCTGCAGAACATAGTGATGGATATAGATTTCTGCTGTACCCCTGTCAGCGACAAAACGAAAGCACCGGAACTGCAGCGACAAGACTTGAGTGATTTGAGCAGAAATGCAATGAACTTGTAGTAGTAATCAGTCGATCAGAGTAAAGAAGAGGCAAATATACTACAACATAGTGGACAATATCAATGTCCAGATGAGAGCCAGGTTAGACCACTTCGGTGAACTTCATTTCCCTGGCTTTAGTGGACTGCAAAAAATCTAAACAAAAGTTTGACACCAACAAACGACTTAAGGCTGATCTTGTCGGATTGTACTGTTCACAAATGGTACAAGACAAATCACCTGGACGTTTTTGTTCTAGCATGACCTGACACAGACTGTCCACGAGGCGACACGGTTACTGCAGCTGGTCCTCACTATACCAGCCACAGCAGCATCCGAAAGGCCATTTTCTGAGCTGAAGCGGATAAAGACATGCAGTCGAAACCGAACGATCAAGGACGGCTCTCATCCCTTGCCATCATCTCCATCACATCGAGACCGAGATACTTTGAAAACTGATGGCCAAGGGAGGAGCTTTACAGTTTAGTCACTGATGTCTTTACCCAGAATGATAAATGGGTGGACTTAATTTACAAGTAAATGCAAGTGTGTATTTACAGTAGTGCCAACTACTATTGTTATATTACAGTAGTTCTGATTACTATTATACAATACTGTAGTGCTGACTACTATTATTCATTACAGTAGCGCTGACTACTATTATACATTACAGTAGCGCTGACTACTATTATACATTACAGTAGCACTGACTACTATTATACATTACAGTAGTGCTGACTACTATTATACATTACAGTAGCGCTGACTACTATTATACATTACAGTAGTGCTGACTACTATTATACATTACAGTAGCGCTGACTACTATTATACATTACAGTAGCGCTGACTACTATTATACATTACAGTAGTGCTGACTACTATTA
Source organism: Oncorhynchus keta (assembly GCF_023373465.1). Lineage (NCBI taxonomy): Eukaryota > Metazoa > Chordata > Actinopteri > Salmoniformes > Salmonidae > Oncorhynchus > Oncorhynchus keta. Next base: position 19,691,147 of record NC_068448.1, read on the forward strand.
TACATTACAGTAGTGCTGACTACTATTATACATTACAGTAGTGCTGACTACTATTATACATTACAGTAGTGCTGACTACTATTATACATTACAGTAGTGCTGACTACTATTATACATTACAGTAGTGCTGACTAGTATTATACATTACAGTAGTGCTGACTACTATTATACATTACAGTAGCGCTGACTACTATTATACATTACAGTAGCGCTGACTACTATTATACATTACAGTAGTGCTGACTACTATTATACATTACAGTAGTGCTGACTACTATTATACATTACAGTAGTGCTGACTACTATTATACATTACAGTAGTGCTGACTACTATTATACATTACAGTAGTGCTGACTACTATTATACATTACAGTAGTGCTGACTAGTATTATACATTACAGTAGTGCTGACTACTATTATACATTACAGTAGTGCTGACTACTATTACCCATTACAGTAGTGCTGACTACTATTATACATTACATCTTTGTGATCGTGCCATACCGATAAACACTATAGCATATATATGCTTTTTGAGCTTGTGTGCATGTGTGCGTGAGTGAGAGACGGGGACTGAAGAGCTCAATATAAAATGCCTACTCGGCCTCAGACCCCACGGCACATCACTGGGATACACACACGGACAGTGTGTCGAGGGAGCACTCATTATTTGGTGAGGAAAGTTCATGATGAGCTCCTCTGACAGTTCATTCCCTTTGTATGTCTGTTCATTAGGCTCTTGTGCTACAGTCACACACACACACACACACACACACACACACACACACACACACACACACACACACACACACACACACACACACACACACACACACACTGATCATCATCAGACAAAATTACCATGATGAGCTGGAGTAGGAAGAAAAGAGAATTGATGTCAGAGAGAGTGAGAGAGCCAGTGACAGTGACTGCTCAGATCATGTAAGAGAAAGGAGTAGGGGTATAGCTCCAAAGACAGTGGATTAGTGAAATGAAGCCTTGGGTCTCCCTTCCCTTCTCAACCCTCTTCTCCTTTTTCTTCACCCCTCCCCTCCTCTCTTCTCCTTTCTCTTCACCACCTCCCCTCCTCTCTTCTCCTTTCTCTTCACCCCTCCCCTCCCCTCCCCCCCCCCTCCTCCCTTCTCAACCCTCTTCTCCTTTCTCTTCAACCCTCCCCTCCCTTCCTCTCTTCTCCTTTCTCTTCATCCCTCCCCTCCCCCTCCTCCCTTCTCAACCCTCTTCTCCTTTCTCTTCAACCCTCCCCTCCCTTCCTCTCTTCACCCCTCCCCTCCCCCCCCCCTCCTCCCTTCTCAACCCTCTTCTCCTTTCTCTTCAACCCTCCCCTCCCTTCCTCTCTTCTCCTTTCTCTTCACCCCTCCCCTCCCCTCCCTCCCCTCCCCTCCCCTCCTCCCTTCTAAACCCTCTTCTCCTTTCTCTTCAACCCTCCCCTCCCTTCCTCTCTTCTCCTTTCTCTTCACCCCTCCCCTCCCCCCTCCTCCCTTCTCAACCCTCTTCTCCTTTCTCTTCAACCCTCCCCTCCCTTCCTCTCTTCAACCCTCCCCTCCCCTCCCCCTCCTCCCTTCTCAACCCTCTTCTCCTTTCTCTTCAACCCTCCCCTCCCTTCCTCTCTTCTCCTTTCTCTTCACCCCTCCCCTCCCCTCCGCTCCCCTCCCCTCCCCTCCTCCCTTCTAAACCCTCTTCTCCTTTCTCTTCACCCCCTCCCCTCCCACACTAGAGTTGAAGGTGGATGAGTGCGCAGGGTTTTCCAACAGACAGTAGTGTACCAAATATGTAGGGCAGCGACATTAGGGCATTACTGCCGGTCAGTGCCCATCCCAGCAATGGAGTGTGAGGACTTGGGACTGAGGAGTGTGCATGGGAGACTGAGGAACATGCACGCCCGTCTGTGGGTTGGGAGGAGGAGACTGAGTCGACTGCCTTGCCTGATTGGTGCTCGCTCGGCTAGATCCCACAACAAGAGGAAGCAAAGCGTCATCTACCTTCGTGTACTATAGTTGGGGGAATTTCCCCAAGGGAATCAAATCAATACTCACAAACATTCAGTACACACACACACACACACACACACACACACACACACACACACACACACACACACACACACACACACACACACACACACACACACACACACACACACACACACACACACACACACACACACACACACACACACACACACACACACACACACACACACACACACACACACACACACACACACACACACACACACACACACACACACACACACACACACACACACACCCTCCTCGAGCTAGCCTTGAGCCCTGAGCCAGAATGAAAGTGTGAAAGAAGTGACAGTTTAAAAAAAAATGTATTTCACCTTTATTTAACCAGGTAGGCTAGTTGAGAACACCTTTATTTAACCAGGTAGGCTAGTTGAGAACAAGTTCTCATTTACAACTGCGACCTGGCCAAGATAAAGCAAAGCAGTGCGACACAAACAACAACACAGAGTTACACATGCAATAAACAAGTGTACAATCAACAACACAATAGAAAAAGTGTGTGCAAATGGCGTGAGGAGGTAAGGCAATAAATAGGCCATAGTAGCAAGTCATTATAATTTAGCAAATTAACACTGGAGTGATAGATGTGATAGATGTGCAGATGATGATGGGGTGCAAGTAGAAATACTGGTGTGCAAAAGAGCAGAAAAGTAAATAAAAACAATATGGGGATGAGGTAGGTAGATTGGATGGGCCATTTACAGATGGGCTATGTACAGCTGCAGCGATCGGTTAGCTGCTCGGATAGTTGACGTTTAAAGTTAGTGAGGGAAATATAAGTCTCCAGTTTCAGCGATTTTTGCAATTTGTTCCAGTCATTGGCAGCAGAGAACTGGAAGGAAAGGCGGCCAAATGAGGTGTTGGCTTTGGGGATGACCAGTGAGATATACCTGCTGAAATGAGTACTACGGGTGGGTGTTATCGTGACCAGTGAGCTGAGATAAGAAAGAGCTTTACTTAGCAAAGACTTAAAGATGACCTGGAGCCAGTGCGTCTGGCGACGAATATGTAGCGAGGGCCAGCCGATTAGAGCATACAGGTCGCAGTGGTGGGTGGTATATGGGGCTTAAGTGGCAAAACGGATGGCACTGTGATAGACTGCATCCTGTGTGCTGAGTAGAGGCACTGTAAATGACATCGAGTAGAGGCTATTTTGTAAATGAAATCGCAGAAGTCGAGGATCGGTAGGATAGTCAGTTTTACGAGGGTATGTTTGGCGACGTGAGTGAAGGAGGCTTTGTTGTGGAATAGAAAGCCGATTCTAGATTTAATTTTGGAATGGAGATGTTTAATATGAGTCTGGAAGGAGAGTTTACAGTCTAGCAAGACACCTAGGTATTTGTAGTTGTCCACATATTCTAACTCAGAACCGTCCAGAATAGTGATGCTAGTCGGGCGAGCGGGTGTGGGCAGCGATCGGTTGAAAAGCATGCATTTAGTTTTACTAGTTTAAGAACAGTTGGAGGCCACGGAAGGAGTGTTGTATGGCATTGAAGCTCATTTGAATTTGATTATTGTGGATTTATCGGTGGTAACAGTGTTTCCTAGCCTCAGTGCAGTGGGCAGCTGAGAGGAGGTGCTCCATGGACTTTACATTATCCTAAAACTTTTTGGAGTTAGAGCTACAGGATGCAAATTTCTGTTTGAAAAAGCTGGCCTTTGCTTTCCTGACTGACTGCGTGTATTGGTTCCTGACTTCCCTGAACATTTGCATATCGCAGGGACTATTCGATGCTATTGCAGTCTGCCACAGGATGTTTTTGTACTGGTCGAAGGGCAGTCAGGTCTGGAGTGAACCAAGGGCTGAACCAAGAACTAATCTGTTCTTAGTCCTACATTTTTTGAAAGGGGCACGCTTATTTAAGATGGTGGGGAAATTACTTTTAAAGAACGATCAGGCATCCTCGACTGACGGGATGAGGTCAATATCCTTCCAGGATACCTGGGCCAGGTCGATTAGAAAGGCCTGCTCGCAGAAGTGTTTTAGGGCTTTGACAGAGATGAGGGGTGGTCGTTTGACCGCGGGTTACTCCACATCCACCCAGCTTGGGTAAAGCCTAGCTCCCTGTTCCCTACTTCATGATGACATGGAGTAATAGGGATCTTTGGCAGCACCACTCTCCTGTCTGTGTGTATGTCTGGGTTGAATGAATCATTGCTGTATTACCTGGGTATTACTCCTTATAAATCTCCTTTGTGAGGTAACGTATAGGTCTGCCGGAGGACAAACCGGTGAGAAATCAAGAACAGCCAACTGAAGCCATTTTCTCTTCTCAATGTAGCGTCATTCTCTCACAGAGCTTTTCTCTGAAGAGTTGGACCAATATATGATGATGATCATGTTAAAACAGCTAATCACATTTCATTCAGAAAACATTCAACAGCTCAATAAGGTGTGAGAAGCATTGAAGTCAATCTGAACCCAACAGGATCCAGGATTAGTTCAAGACAAAGTAGCATCACACTAAACAGCTACAGTACTGTATATGTCTCCACTTTCTTTATTTTAACAGCTGGAAGACAAATCCTAAAACAACAACCACCTCACTCCTCCTTCCTCTTGCTTCTCTAGGCCTCACTCCCTTCTTTTCTCTCTTCTCTTCATGTAGTGACCACAGATTCCGTCTGGTGGGCTGAATGTTTTCTAACCTCTGTCCAGATCCCCCAATAAAGCTCTGGTTTCCTTTCACTTCATGACTTGCAACTCTTTCTAACCCCCCCTCTCTTTTCTCTCTGTTCCCTTTCTCTCTCCCCTTACTCCCCAATGTCCTCTATTTCTGTAAGGACCACATAAGTGTTTGGCCCAACACAATCCCAGGGAATTGTTTTCTTTCTTTGAAGGAGAGGACAGGGTGGGGAGGGGGTACATAGCGAGTCGATTTAATCTGCCTGCTTCTCTTTCAACTGACCGCTGGCTTGCTGTGTTCCTCTCCCCTTTGTTGCCCTCACAATACGAGCCTGAATAACTGTCTCCATATGTGGGAGAAGAGAGGGGGATGAGTAGGAGGGATGTTTGGCTAACGGTCTCTGGCCAACACAAGTAGGTGTTTTCACTGTCTAAGAAAGACAGGACAGAGAGTGGAGAGGAGATACTCCGCTCCTCACCCACCCAGCCCCCTCTCTGTAGGGTCTGTTAAACAGGAAGTGGTCATAGCGGAGTGGGCCGCAGTGAGCCATGAAGACACATAGTTCAGTTCTGAGGAGGCTGATTCAATCTCTCTCACGGTGTGTGTCTCTACCGTCTCATGCTTATTTAGAAAAAGAGAGAGAACAGAAGAGAAGAAAGAAAGACAAAAGATGGAATGGCAGGAAGTGGGTTTGGTTTACTTTAAAAGCGACATGAGTGTTTAATGTTTAGACAATGGCGTGCGACAGACGAAGGAGAGAGGGAAAGAGAAACAGAGGAGTGGAGAAGAAAACAGCAGGATCCTGAGAGGAAGTATATAATATGGTCCAAGATGTGATTTCATGTGGAAGGGTAAGGAAAAACAGTGTCAGGACCAATGAAGCCCAGGCCAGGTTCTGGTACATACAGACACAGTAAACCCCACAGCGGTGTGGTCATGTGGTCATCATAAGCCTAGGCTGGCTGGGAGTGTTGTCATGATCAAACTGCCATTCATTTTCTTATGAGTCATTTGTTTGAAATCCAGCATAATGTCTAATCCCCTCGAGGGATACAGTTCACGGGATACAGTTCACGGGATACAGTTCACGGGATACAGTTCACGGGATACAGTTCACGGGATACAGTTCTGCTACAATGGCACACGCAGGCAAAGGCAATGTTTCTGTATCTAGAATCCACTCCAGGAAAAAGCCCAGGCACTACACGGTATTGTCAGTAAGACAACAAAAACATTTTTTAAATAAAAAAAAAAGACTATTGTACAGTTTGCACAACGGCTGAGTCGTGCCAGCATAACATCAACAGTAGGGTTGACTAGTTGAACAATACCAGCATAACATCAACATTAGGGTTGACTAGTTGAACAATACCAGCATAACATCAACAGTAGGGTTGACTAGTTGAACAATACCAGCATAACATCAACAGTAGGGTTGACTAGTTGAACAATACCAGCATAACATCAACATTAGGGTTGACTAGTTGAACAATACCAGCATAACATCAACATTAGGGTTGACTAGTTGAACAATACCAGCATAACATCAACATTAGGGTTGACTAGTTGAACAATACCAGCATAACATCAACAGTAGGGTTGACTAGTTGAACAATACCAGCATAACATCAACAGTAGGGTTGACTAGTTGAACAATACCAGCATAACATCAACAGTAGGGTTGACTAGTTGAACAATACCAGCATAACATCAACAGTAGGGTTGACTAGTTGAACAATACCAGCATAACATCAACAGTAGGGTTGACTAGTTGAACAATACCAGCATAACATCAACAGTAGGGTTGACTAGTTGAACAATACCAGCATAACATCAACAGTAGGGTTGACTAGTTGAACAATACCAGCATAACATCAACATTAGGGTTGACTAGTTGAACAATACCAGCATAACATCAACATTAGGGTTGACTAGTTGAACAATACCAGCATAACATCAACATTAGGGTTGACTAGTTGAACAATACCAGCATAACATCAACATTAGGGTTGACTAGTTGAACAATACCAACATAACATCAACATTAGGGTTGACTAGTTGAACAATACCAGCATAACATCAACATTAGGGTTGACTAATTGAACAATACCAACATAACATCAACATTAGGGTTGACTAGTTGAACAATACCAGCATAACATCAACATTAGGGTTGACTAATTGAACAATACCAACATAACATCAACATTAGGGTTGACTAGTTGAACAATACCAACATAACATCAACATTAGGGTTGACTAGTTGAACAATACCAACATAACATCAACATTAGGGTTGACTAGTTGAACATGCATACATGTATACAGGCACAGAGATGACATTTACAACAATCTAGCCTCATAGAAATATACTGAACAAAAATATACGATGCACCACTTTTTTATATTTACTGAGTTACAGTTCATATAAGAAATTCAGTAAATTGAAATAAATAAATGAGGTCCTAATCTATGGATTACTGGACAGAGTGACTAGGCAGGGTGGCGCAGCAATGGGTGGGCCTGGGAGGACATAGACCCACCCACTTGGGAACCAGTTCCACCCACTGGGAAGCCATGCCCAGCCAAATAGAATGTGTTTATTCAACCCAAAATAACTTTATTACAGAAAATAATTATCCTCAGCACCCCCCTCTTCAGACGATCCTGTAAGGGAAGAAGCTGGATGTGGAGGTCCTGGGCTGGAGTGGTTACACATGGTTTGCGGTTGTGAGGCCGGTTGGAGTTTTAATTTCACCTTTATTTAACTAGGCACGTCATTTAAGAACAAATTCTTATTTACAATGACAGCCTAGACCAGCCAAACGCGGACGACCCTGTGCGCCGCCCTATGGGACTCCAATCACAGCCGTTTGTGATACAGCCTGGATTCAAACCAGGGTGTCCGTAGTAACGCCTCTATCTCTTAGATGCAGTGCCTTAGACCGTTGCGCCACCCAGGAGCCACAATGTACTGGATGTACTGTCAAATTCTCTAAAACAATTGAAAGCTCCCTCAAAACCTGAGACATCTGTGGCATTGTGTTGTGTGACAAAACTGCACATTTTAGAGTGGCCTTTTTTGTCCAAAGCGTAAGATGCACCTGTGTAATGATCAGGCTGTTTAATCAGCTTATTAATATGCCGCATCTGTCAGGTGGATGGATTATCTTGGCAAAGGAGAAATGCTCACTAACAGGGAAAAATAAGCTTTTTGTGCGTACTGAAAATATCTGGGATATTTTATTTCAGCTCATGAAAATGAGACCAACACTCATGTGACCAACACTTTACATGTTGCATTTATATTTTTGTTCAGTATAAATATGGCACAACCCTCAACCTTTGCAGTGACCAGATCCTACAAATGAGCCTAGGTAGGTAGGCAGACAGTATCTACCTACCGCTATGTCTATCAGCCATGCTTAGGCAAATATTTTTTATAGTAAAACCAGCTTTAGTTTTAGAGATTTACAACAGTAAATGGTTGTATTACTGTTTCTCCTCACTGTTTGCTAGTAAACTTAGCTAGCTAGCTTGCTGGATATGCACTAATGTTATTTACATCTGTTTGGAATCTCATCTTGCCTATAACTTTGTGCAATTGAAATGCATCCAAGGTCATAATCATAACCAATGTCAACCTTCGTCGGATTGTAAAACCTCTCCTCTTTTTAGTCATAGGCTAAAGGCATATAGGCATATGGCTAACGGTAGTTGTTTAGCTCACTAACTTAGCTCGTTAGCTAGCTACCTAGCTAGTTATATAGCTAGCTAAGTTAGCAAACTGTGACACTGTAGTATGTTAGCCATCAAAACACAATATGAGTTTAGTAGGTATATTAAAGTAAGCTAGCTAGGTGGTTTGCAGTAAAAATAACTTTCTTAGGTAGGCAACGTATTTGTCATCTGGCCTCTTGGTGCTGGAACTGGCTGTAGCAGAGCTTCTAACATTAGCTAAATCCAACTATTTGTTTCGAATCCTCTTTGCTATAATACAGTTGAAACATGTATGGTTGAATGTCACCATGTAGCTAACAGCCAAATTCTCGTTGATGAGAGGAATCACTTGAAGCCTTTGCGTCTGGTCAGTTGTTTCATTTTTGATTGTTGTTAGTGTCTGCCTCCTATTCAAAAAAGCCTGCCGTGTGGGAGGGACGGGGGCCAGAGCACAAAACACCGCCCAACACAAGCCGATAGGAACATCGCTGAAAGACAACCATATCTACCATATCAAGGACAACCATATCTACACCCACAACAACGTATAGTGTGATCAGTATGACATAGAGCCTTCATGACATAGAAGGACTGCATGTAGTTGTAGCTCTTGCCCCCCATCAGTACACCGGAAGCCGCTATACGGTGTATCATTCAGTGCGCGAAGCCCTGACCTGCCTTCCTCCTGGGCAATTACGTGTGATTATTATCTCACTGTACTAGAAATGCCTCAGACATGATGAAAACAAGCCCAGATTTCCCCAGGGTGAAATTCCCCTTTAAGGAACAAACTGTAATGTGCCTCTTGGCTGTTGAGTTTATGTGTTCGCTATCTGTCTTCAGTGGAAATGGCTGGGTGTGTGTGTACAGGAGTTTACACATGGTAGGCCTATATGTTTTACATTTATTTTCAGTGGGTGTAGCTCCCTAGACATAACCAAGGGTCAGGGTGACACCTAGGTCACATGACAGGAGACAGGTGTATGTATGTGGCGCTTCAGAGTGTGTGGTGCTTCGTATTTGGCAGAATAGTGTGTCTATAAAAAGGTTATCACACAATCATCTATTAAAGGTACAATATGTCATTTTTTTGGCAACCCGACCAATTCACATAGAAATGTGTGTTATAGATCTGTCATTCTCATTGAAAGCAAGTCTAAGAAGCTGTAGATATGTTCTATGTGAACAATTTCTATGCTTCCCATTCTTAAGTTTAGTTTTTCCCTCTTTTACTTTCAGTTTTGTACACTAGCTTCAAACAGCTGAAAATACTATATTTGGGGTTATAGAACATATATTTCACAGCAGTTTAGAGGGTACAATGATTCTCTACACTATACTTGCTTGTTTTTTGTCACCAAAACTGAAATTAGGCAAACTACTAGAATTTTAGCAACCAGGAAATGGCGGAGCGATTTCTGCATAGTGCACCTTTAAGTACAAAGCCAGCAAGAAAAACAACAACAATCATAGTCTTTCATTATAAAAACCTCAATCCCAATCAGAAACACATGGTATGTCTTGTCTGCAGGACCTACACGACTGTACAGACATCAGCAAAGCCAGGATCACCTGCCTAATCCTGGTCTGAATTACAGTTAGGTAATCTTGTTTCCTTACAAAGAGACTAAGAGACCAGAGAGACCTGGGGAGGATGAGAGGGGGATGAGAGTGGATGACTGAGAGGTAACAGACAGGAGCAAGTGACTGTGAAGCCTCTCTCTTTGAAGTATGGCAACAGCAAACATTTAGCACGAATGAGGAGACACAGTGAACATGGTTGGTCTGTGTCTGAAACGCATGCCACCAACTTCCGTGCCCCTCGATTGAACACGTGTCCGGGGTGTGTGTGTGTGTGACCAGACCCCCAGTGAGGGGTGGGGGGTGTAGGGGTCCTCAGGGCAGGGGAAATACATACACTGACAGCCAAGCTGGCTGGGGAGGGCAGACAGGCGGTAGAGCGGAATGTCAAGCATCTCTTCATGTCTCTTCTGTCTCTCTATATTCCCTCATCTGCATATGTATTTCTCTTCCTCTATATAATCAACCTTCTCCCCATATGTCTTTCTCTTCCTCTATATTATCCCCCTTCTCCCCATATGTCTTTCTCTTCCTCTATATTATCAACCTTCTCCCCATATGTCTTTCTCTTCCTCTATATTATCCCCCTTCTCCCCATATGTCTTTCTCTTCCTCTATATTATCAACCTTCTCCCCATATGTCTTTCTCTTCCTCTATATTATCCCCCTTCTCCCCATATGTCTTTCTCTTCCTCTATATTATCAACCTTCTCCCCATATGTCTTTCTCTTCCTCTATATTATCCCCCTTCTCCCCATATGTCTTTCTCTTCCTCTATATAATCAACCTTCTCCCCATATGTCTTTCTCTTTCTCTATATAATCAACCTTCTCCCCATATGTCTTTCTCTTCCTCTATATAATCAACCTTCTCCCCATATGTCTTTCTCTTCCTCTATATTATCCCCGTTCTCCCCATATGTCTTTCTCTTTCTCTATATAATCAACCTTCTCCCCATATGTCTTTCTCTTCCTCTATATTATCCCCCTTCTCCCCATATGTCTTTCTCTTTCTCTATATAATCAACCTTCTCCCCATATGTCTTTCTCTTCCTCTATATTATCCCCCTTCTCCCCATATGTCTTTCTCTTCCTCTATATTATCAACCTTCTCCCCATATGTCTTTCTCTTTCTCTATATAATCAACCTTCTCCCCATATGTCTTTCTCTTCCTCTATATAATCAACCTTCTCCCCATATGTATTTCTCTTTCTCTATATTATCACCCTTCTCCCCATATGTCTTTCTCTTCCTCTATATAATCAACCTTCTCCCCATATGTATTTCTCTTCCTCTATATAATCAACCTTCTCCCCATATGTCTTTCTCTTCCTCTATATTATCCCCCTTCTCCCCATATGTCTTTCTCTTCCTCTATATTATCCCCTTCTCCCCATGTCTTTCTCTTCCTCTATATTATCCCCTTTCTCGCCATATGTCTTTCTCTTCCTCTATATAATCAACCTTCTCCCCATGTCTTTCTCTTCCTCTATATTATCAACCTTCTCCCCATATGTCTTTCTCTTCCTCTATATTATCCCCCTTCTCCCCATATGTCTTTCTCTTCCTCTATATAATCAACCTTCTCCCCATATGTCTTTCTTTTCCTCTATATAATCAACCTTCTCCCCATGTCTTTCTCTTCCTCTATATTATCAACCTTCTCCCCATATGTCTTTCTCTTCCTCTATATTATCCCCCTTCTCCCCATATGTCTTTCTCTTCCTCTATATTATCAACCTTCTCCCCATATGTATTTCTCTTCCTCTATATAATCAACCTTCTCCCCATATGTATTTCTCTTTCTCTATATTATCCCCCTTCTCCCCATATGTCTTTCTCTTCCTCTATATAATCAACCTTCTCCCCATATGTCTTTCTCTTCCTCTATATTATCAACCTTCTCCCCATATGTCTTTCTCTTCCTCTATATAATCAACCTTCTCCCCATGTCTTTCTCTTCCTCTATATTATCAACCTTCTCCCCATATGTCTTTCTCTTCCTCTATATTATCCCCCTTCTCCCCATATGTCTTTCTCTTCCTCTATATTATCAACCTTCTCCCCATATGTCTTTCTCTTCCTCTATATTATCAACCTTCTCCCCATATGTCTTTCTTTTCCTCTATATAATCAACCTTCTCCCCATGTCTTTCTCTTCCTCTATATTATCAACCTTCTCCCCATATGTCTTTCTCTTCCTCTATATTATCCCCCTTCTCCCCATATGTCTTTCTCTTCCTCTATATTATCAACCTTCTCCCCATATGTCTTTCTCTTCCTCTATATAATCAACCTTCTCCCCATGTCTTTCTCTTCCTCTATATAATCAACCTTCTCCCCATGTCTTTCTCTTCCTCTATATAATCAACCTTCTCCCCATATGTCTTTCTCTTCCTCTATATTATCCCCCTTCTCCCCATATGTCTTTCTCTTCCTCTATATTATCAACCTTCTCCCCATATGTCTTTCTCTTCCTCTATATTATCCCCTTTCTCGCCATATGTCTTTCTCTTCCTCTATATAATCAACCTTCTCCCCATGTCTTTCTCTTCCTCTATATTATCAACCTTCTCCCCATATGTCTTTCTCTTCCTCTATATTATCCCCCTTCTCCCCATATGTCTTTCTCTTCCTCTATATAATCAACCTTCTCCCCATATGTCTTTCTTTTCCTCTATATAATCAACCTTCTCCCCATGTCTTTCTCTTCCTCTATATTATCAACCTTCTCCCCATGTCTTTCTCTTCCTCTATATTATCAACCTTCTCCCCATATGTCTTTCTCTTCCTCTATATTATCCCCTTCTCCCCATATGTCTTTCTCTTCCTCTATATTATCAACCTTCTCCCCATATGTCTTTCTTTTCCTCTATATAATCAACCTTCTCCACATGTCTTTCTCTTCCTCTATATTATCAACCTTCTCCCCATATGTCTTTCTCTTCCTCTATATTATCCCCCTTCTCCCCATATGTCTTTCTCTTCCTCTATATTATCAACCTTCTCCCCATATGTCTTTCTCTTCCTCTATATAATCAACCTTCTCCCCATGTCTTTCTCTTCCTCTATATAATCAACCTTCTCCCCATGTCTTTCTCTTCCTCTATATAATCAACCTTCTCCCCATATGTCTTTCTCTTCCTCTATATTATCCCCCTTCCCCCCATATGTCTTTCTCTTCCTCTATATTATCAACCTTCTCCCCATATGTCTTTCTCTTCCTCTATATTATCCCCCTTCTCCCCATATGTCTTTCTCTTCCTCTATATAATCAACCTTCTCCCCATATGTCTTTCTCTTCCTCTATATTATCAACCTTCTCCCCATATGTATTTCTCATTGAAACGTCTGAGCTGTGTCTGAGTCATGAGACAGAAGACAGTACATCATAGTGTGGAATAAAGCAACATGCCAGATCCTGCCTTCATGCTCAACACTACCTTCACCGTTAGCTGGAGCCGCAAGGGGCTGGGGTTGAGGTGGGGCTATAGGTGGAGCTGGGGCCATGCAGCCATGCTTCAGTAGCCCTGTGAGGGTCTGCTCTGCTGGGCTCTGAGACTTCCTTCCGGAGCAGAGTGACGGGACTCCTCCATAATTCAATAACAATAATCCACAATGAAGGGACAATAAAGCAGGCAGGCCGCGTCGGGGTGAAACTAACCGGCCGTGGCCTCCTCCTCACTCCCGGGGGGCTGCAGCTGCTGACATGCTGCCTGCAGTGAAGGAGACAGGGAGGCAGACGTCGGAGCCTATCTCACCCCTCTCCTCCCCTCTCTCTCCCCCCCTGAGCAGGGCAGAGTGGGGGACAGACCTGAGGAGTCCAGCTGATTCCCTTAGTCTACTAGTCCCCTGGAAGACTGAGTGGAGGGGCCTCCCCAAGCAACCACACAGGACTGCCAGAGCCCAAGCACCCATTCGTCACGCAGCCTAAAACAACACAAAAATGTGCAATGAGATAACACACACACACATAGACATATACCCTCCACCCGTGCCGGCTGGGGTATGGATGGATTGTGGGAGGCAGGGCGGGAGGTCAGCTATCGATCATCTCCTGGTCAAATCAATCGCCTGGCTTTTAATTAATGTGCCATGACGCCTGCCTGACCCCACAGCCTATATTATTATCTATAGTCATCAATGTCCAGCCAAAACCCCATCCCCGTCCTCCCCAGTCCTCCCTCCATCCCTCCTCCTCCCCATCCACCTCCCTCCTCTCCCCTTCTTCCTCTTCCTCCCCATCCTCCACTCCTCCCTGTCCTCCTTCTCCTCTTCACTCCCCTTTTCCCATAGTATTTATGATACTCCCAGGGAGAAGTTAGTCTGGGGGTGGTCAGCTAGCTCTGTGTTGTCTTCAGGACCCTCTCTGTGTTTATACTATCATTACAACAATCACAACACATCGCCAAGTTCCTCCAACCCTGTATTGTTTGACGCTCCGTCTGTTGCTTGGTCAGCTAACCAATGTCTGGCCTGGACCTCAGAGTTATTCAACCGCTTTGCAGCTAATTAGAGGTAATGACAGCAGTTGAGACCACATTTCTCCAGATGCCTCTGTAAGATCTGAGAGATGTGACAACCATAACAAACAAACAGTAACAACAGTAACTCGGGCAGGAAGAATGTGTTAATTATAGCCAATTAGAAATGCTACTATTAGCCTGTCTATTCTATACTCTCAACAGAGTATATCTGAGGAGCAGGGCCTGATAGATCTGTAACAGAGTATGTCTGAGGAGCAGGGCCTGATAGATCTGTTACAGAGTATGTCTGAGGAGCAGGGACTGATAGATCTGTAACAGAGTATGTCTGAGGAGCAGGGCCTGATAGATCTGTAACAGAGTATGTCTGAGGAGCAGGGCCTGATAGATCTGTAACAGAGTATGTCTGAGGAGCAGGGCCTGATAGATCTGTAACAGAGTATGTCTGAGGAGCAGGGCCTGATAGATCTGTAACAGAGTATGTCTGAGGAGCAGGGCCTGGTAGATCTGTAACAGAGTATGTCTGAGGAGCATGGCCTGATAAATCTGTAACAGAGTATGTCTGAGGAGCAGGGCCTGATAGATCTGTAACAGAGTATGTCTGAGGAGCAGGGTTCCATTTTAATCTACTCTCGTACAGAAGAATGTCGTACAGAAGAATGTCCAGGCATCCTGCCTGCCGTCCTGCCTGCCGTCCTGCCATCCTGCCTGCCGTCCTACCTGTCATCCTGCCTGCCATCCTGCCTGCCATCCTTCCTGCCATCCTGCCTGCCGTCCTGCCATCCTGCCTGCCGTCCTACCTGTCATCCTGCCTGCCATCCTGCCTGCCATCCTGCCTGACGTCCTGCCTGCCGTCCTGTTTGCCTGACGTCCTGCCTGCCACCCTGCCTGCCTGCCTGCCGTCCTGTCTGCCTGCCGTCCTGCCTGCCGTCCTGTTTGCCTGCCGTCCTGTTTGCCTGCCGTCCTGTTTGCCTGCCGTCCTGTTTGCCTGCCGTCCTGTTTGCCTGCCGTCCTGCCTGACGTCCTGCCTGCCGTCCTGTTTGCCTGCCGTCCTGTTTGCCTGCCGTCCTGTTTGCCTGACGTCCTGTTTGCCTGCCGTCCTGTTTGACTGACGTCCTGTATGCCTGCCGTCCTGTTTGCCTGCCGTCCTGTTTGCCTGACGTCCTGTTTGCCTGACGTCCTGTTTGCCTGCCGTCCTGTTTGCCTGCCGTCCTGCCTGACGTCCTGCCTGCCGTCCTGTTTGCCTGCCGTCCTGTTTGCCTGCCTGCCGTCCTGTTTGCCTGCTGTTGCCTGACGTCCTGCCTGCCGTCCTGTTTGCCTGCCGTCCTGTTTGCCTGACGTCCTGTTTGCCTGACGTCCTGTTTGCCTGCCGTCCTGTTTGCCTGCCGTCCTGCCTGACGTCCTGCCTGCCGTCCTGTTTGCCTGCCGTCCTGTTTGCCTGCCGTCCTGCCTGACGTCCTGCCTGCCGTCCTGTTTGCCTGCCGTCCTGCCTGACGTCCTGCCTGCCGTCCTGTTTGCCTGCCGTCCTGCCTGACGTCCTGCCTGCCATCCTGTTTGCCTGCCGTCCTGTTTGCCTGCCATCCTGTTTGCCTGACGTCCTGCCTGACGTCCTGCCCTGACGTCCTGCCTGACGTCCTGTTTGCCTGCTGTCCTGCCTGACGTCCTGCCTGCCGTCCTGTTTGCCTGCCGTCCTGTTTGCCTGCCATCCTGTTTGCTTGCCGTCCTGTTTGCCTGTTGTCCTGCCTGACGTCCTGCCTGCCATCCTGTTTGCCTGCCGTCCTTTCTTGCCTGACGTCCTGTTTGCCTGCCGTCCTGCCTGTCGTCTTTCTTGCCTGACGTCCTGTGTGCCTGCCGTCCTGTTTGCCTGACGTCCTGTTTGCCGTCTTTCTTGCCTGACGTCCTGTTTGCCTGCCGTCCTGTTTGACTGCCGTCCTGTATGCCTGCCGTCCTGTTTGCCTGCCGTCCTGTTTGCCTGCCGTCCTGTTTGACTGCCGTCCTGTTTGCCTGCCGTCCTGTTTGCCTGACGTCCTGTTTGCCTGCCGTCCTGCCTGCCGTCTTTCTTGCCTGCCGTCCTGTTTGCCTGCCGTCCTGTTTGACTGCCGTCCTGTTTGCCTGCCGTCCTGTTTGCCTGCCGTCCTGTTTGCCTGCCGTCCTGTTTGCCTGCCATCCTGTTTGCCTGCCGTCCTGTTTGCCTGACGTCCTGTTTGCCTGACGTCCTGTTTTCCTGACGTCCTTCCTGTCGTCTTTCTTGCCTGCCGTCCTGTTTGCCTGACGTCCTGCCTGTCGTCTTTCTTGCCTGCCCTCCTGTTTGCCTGACGTCCTGTTTGCCTGACGTCCTGTTTGACGTCCTGTTTTCCTGCCGTCCTGTTTGCCTGCCGTCCTGTTTGCCTGACGTCCTTCCTATCGTCTTTCTTGCCTGCCGTCCTGTTTGCCTGCGTCCTGCCTGTCGTCTTTCTTGCCTGACGTCCTGTTTGCCTGCCGTCCTGTTTGCCTGCCGTCCTGTTTGCCTGCCGTCCTGTTTGCCTGCCGTCCTGTTTGCCTGCCGTCCTGCCTGTCGTCTTTCTTGCCTGACGTCCTGTTTGCCTGACGTCCTGTTTGCCTGCCGTCCTGTTTGCCTGCCGTCCTGCCTGTCGTCTTTCTTGCCTGCCGTCCTGTTTGCCTGCCGTCCTGCCTGTCGTCTTTTGCCTGACGTCCTGTTTGCCTGACGTCCTGTTTGCCTGACGTCCTGTTTGCCTGACGTCCTGTTTGCCCCGTCCTGTTTGCCTGACGCCCTGTTTGCCTGCCGTCCTGTTTGCCTGCCTGTTTGACTGCCGTCCTGTTTGCCTGACGTCCTGTTTGCCTGCCGTCCTGTTTGCCTGACGTCCTGTTTGCCTGCCGTCCTGTTTGCCTGACGTCCTGTTTGCCTGCCGTCCTGTTTGCCTGACGCCTGTTTGACTGCCGTCCTGTTTGCCTGCCCTGTTTGCCTTACGTCCTGTTTTCCTGACGCCTGTTTTCCTGCCGTCCTGTTTGCCTGCCGTCCTGTTTGCCTGACGTCCTTCCTGTCGTCTTTCTTGCCTGCCGTCCTGTTTGCCTGCCGTC
Source organism: Oncorhynchus keta (assembly GCF_023373465.1). Lineage (NCBI taxonomy): Eukaryota > Metazoa > Chordata > Actinopteri > Salmoniformes > Salmonidae > Oncorhynchus > Oncorhynchus keta. The sequence continues at coordinate 19,708,692 of NC_068448.1, forward strand.
CTGTTTGCCTGACGTCCTTCCTGTCGTCTTTCTTGCCTGACGTCCTGTTTGCCTGCCGTCCTGCCTGTCGTCTTTCTTGCCTGACGTCCTGTGTGCCTGCCGTCCTGTTTGCCTGACGTCCTGTTTGCCGTCTTTCTTGCCTGACGTCCTGTTTGCCTGCCGTCCTGTTTGACTGCCGTCCTGTATGCCTGCCGTCCTGTTTGCCTGCCGTCCTGTTTGACTGCCGTCCTGTTTGACTGCCGTCCTGTTTGCCTGCCGTCCTGTTTGCCTGACGTCCTGTTTGCCTGACGTCCTGCTGCTGCCGTCTTTCTTGCCTGATGTCCTGTTTGCTTTCCGTCCTGTTTGACTGCCGTCCTGTTTGCCTGCCGTCCTGTTTGCCTGGCGTCCTGTTTGCCTGCCGTCCTGTTTGCCTGACGTCCTGTTTGCCTGACGTCCTGTTTGCCTGACGTCCTGTTTGACTGCCGTCCTGTTTGCCTGACGTCCCGTTTGCCTGCCGTCCCGTTTGCCTGCCGTCCCGTTTGACTGCCGTCCTGTTTGCCTGACGTCCTGTTTGCCTGCCGTCCTGTTTGCCTGACGTCCTGTTTGCCTGCCGTCCTGTTTGCCTGACGTCCTGTTTGCCTGCCGTCCTGTTTGCCTGCCGTCCTGTTTGCCTGACGTCCTGTTTGCCTGCCGTCCTGTTTGACTGCCGTCCTGTTTGCCTGCCGTCCTGTTTGCCTGCCGTCCTGTTTGCCTGACGTCCTGTTTGCCTGCCGTCCTGTTTGCCTGCCGTCCTGTTTGCCTGCCGTCCTGTTTGACTGCCGTCCTGTTTGCCTGCGTCCTGTTTGCCTGACGCCCTGTTTGCCTGCCGTCCTGTTTGCCTGACGTCCTGTTTGCCTGACGCCCTGTTTGCCTGCCGTCCTGTTTGCCTGACGTCCTGTTTGCCTGCCGTCCTGTTTGCCTGACGTCCTGTTTGCCTGCCGTCCTGTTTGACTGCCGTCCTGTTTGCCTGACGTCCTGTTTGCCTGACGTCCTGTTTGCCTGACGTCCTGTTTGCCTGCCGCCCTGTTTGCCTGACGTCCTGTTTGCCTGCCGTCCTGTTTTCCTGACGTCCTTCCTGTCGTCTTTCTTGACTGCCGTCCTGTTTGCCTGACGTCCTGCCTGTCGTCTTTCTTGCCTGCCGTCCTGTTTTCCTGACGTCCTGTTTTCCTGCCGTCCTGTTTGCCTGCCGTCCTGTTTGCCTGACGTCCTTCCTGTCGTCTTTCTTGCCTGACGTCCTGTTTGCCTGCCGTCCTGCCTGTCGTCTTTCTTGCCTGACGTCCTGTGTGCCTGCCGTCCTGTTTGCCTGACGTCCTGTTTGCCGTCTTTCTTGCCTGACGTCCTGTTTGCCTGCCGTCCTGTTTGACTGCCGTCCTGTTTGCCTGCCGTCCTGTTTGCCTGCCGTCCTGTTTGACTGCCGTCCTGTTTGACTGCCGTCCTGTTTGCCTGCCGTCCTGTTTGCCTGACGTCCTGTTTGCCTGACGTCCTGCCTGCCGTCTATCCTGCCTGATGTCCTGTTTGCTTGCCGTCCTGTTTGACTGCCGTCCTGTTTGCCTGCCGTCCTGTTTGCCTGCCGTCCTGTTTGCCTGACGTCCTGTTTGCCTGCCGTCCTGTTTGCCTGCCGTCCTGTTTGCCTGCCGTCCTGTTTTCCTGACGTCCTTCCTGTGTCTTTCTTGCCTGCCGTCCTGCCTGTCGTCTTTCTTGCCTGCCGTCCTGTTTGCCTGACGTCCTGTTTTTGCGTCCTGTTTTCCTGCCGTCCTGTTTGCCTGCCGTCCTGTTTGCCTGACGTCCTGCCTGTCGTCTTTCTTGCCTGCCGTCCTGTTTGCCTGCCGTCCTGTTTGCCTGTCGTCCTGTTTGCCTGCCGTCCTGTTTGCCTGCCGTCCCTGTTTGCCTGCCGTCCTGCCTGTTGTCTTTCTTGCCTGACGTCCTGTTTGCCTGACGTCCTGTTTGTTGCCGTCCTGTTTGCCTGCCGTCCTGTTTGCCTGCCGTCCTGCCTGTCGTCTTTCTTGCCTGCCGTCCTGTTTGCCTGCCGTCCTGCCTGTCGTCTTTCTTGCCTGGCGTCCTGTTTGCCCTGACGCCTGTTTGCCTGACGTCCTGTTTGCCTGACGTCCTGTTTGACTGCCGTCCTGTTTGCCTGACGTCCTGTTTGCCTGCCGTCCTGTTTGCCTGACGTCTTGTTTGCCTGCCGTCCTGTTTGCCTGCCGTCCTGTTTGACTGCCGTCCTGTTTGCCTGACGTCCTGTTTGCCTGACGTCCTGTTTTCCTGTATGCCTGCCGTCCTGTTTGCCTGCCGTCCTGTTTGCCTGACGTCCTGTTTGCCTGACGTCCTGTTTGCCTGCCGTCCTGTTTGCCTGCCGTCCTGCCTGACGTCCTGCCTGCCGTCCTGTTTGCCTGCCGTCCTGTTTGCCTGCCGTCCTGTTTGCCTGCCGTCCTGCCTGACGTCCTGCCTGCCGTCCTGTTTGCCTGCCGTCCTGTTTGCCTGCCGTCCTGTTTGCCTGACGTCCTGTTTGCCTGCCGTCCTGTTTGCCTGCCGTCCTGTCTGACGTCCTGCCTGCCGTCCTGTTTGCCTGCCATCCTGTTTGCCTGCCGTCCTGCCTGACGTCCCTGCCTGACGTCCTGTTTGCCTGCTGTCCTGCCTGACGTCCTGCCTGCCGTCCTGTTTGCCTGCCGTCCTGCCTGACGTCCTGCCTGCCGCCCTGTTTGCCTGCCGTCCTGTTTGCCTGCCATCCTGTTTGCCTGCCATCCTGTTTGCTTGCCGTCCTGTTTGCCTGTTGCCTGCCTGACGTCCTGCCCTGCCTGACGTCCTGCCTGACGTCCTGTTTGCCTGCTGTCCTGCCTGACGTCCTGCCTGCCGTCCTGTTTGCCTGCCGTCCTGTTTGCCTGCCATCCTGTTTGCTTGCCGTCCTGTTTGCCTGTTGTCCTGCCTGACGTCCTGCCTGCCATCCTGTTTGCCTGCCGTCCTTTCTTGCCTGACGTCCTGTTTGCCTGCCGTCCTGCCTGTCGTCTTTCTTGCCTGACGCCCTGTGTGCCTGCCGTCCTGTTTGCCTGACGTCCTGTTTGCCGTCTTTCTTGCCTGACGTCCTGTTTGCCTGCCGTCCTGTTTGACTGCCGTCCTGTATGCCTGCCGTCCTGTTTGCCTGCCGTCCTGTTTGCCTGCCGTCCTGTTTGACTGCCGTCCTGTTTGCCTGCCGTCCTGTTTGCCTGACGTCCTGTTTGCCTGACGTCCTGCCTGCCGTCTTTCTTGCCTGCCGTCCTGTTTGCCTGCCGTCCTGTTTGACTGCCGTCCTGTTTGCCTGCCGTCCTGTTTGCCTGCCGTCCTGTTTGACTGCCGTCCTGTTTGCCTGCCGTCCTGTTTGCCTGCCGTCCTGTTTGCCTGCCGTCCTGTTTGCCTGCCGTCCTGTTTTCCTGACGTCCTTCCTGTCGTCTTTCTTGCCTGCCGTCCTGTTTGCCTGACGTCCTGCCTGTCGTCTTTCTTGCCTGCCGTCCTGTTTGCCTGACGTCCTGTTTGCCTGACGTCCTGTTTTCCTGACGTCCTGTTTTCCTGCCGTCCTGTTTGCCTGCCGTCCTGTTTGCCTGACGTCCTTCCTATCGTCTTTCTTGCCTGCCGTCCTGTTTGCCTGACGTCCTGCCTGTCGTCTTTCTTGCCTGACGTCCTGTTTGCCTGCCGTCCTGTTTGCCTGCCGTCCTGTTTGCCTGCCGTCCTGCCTGTCGTCTTTCTTGCCTGACGTCCTGTTTGCCTGACGTCCTGTTTGCCTGCCGTCCTGTTTGCCTGCCGTCCTGCCTGTCGTCTTTCTTGCCTGCCGTCCTGTTTGCCTGCCGTCCTGCCTGTCGTCTTTCTTGCCTGACGTCCTGTTTGCCTGACGTCCTGTTTGCCTGACGTCCTGTTTGCCTGACGTCCTGTTTGCCTGCCGTCCTGTTTGCCTGACGTCCTGTTTGCCTGCCGTCCTGTTTGCCTGCCGTCCTGTTTGCCTGCCGTCCTGTTTGCCTGACGTCCTGTTTGCCTGACGTCCTGTTTGCCTGACGTCCTGTTTGCCTGACGTCCTGTTTGCCTGACGTCCTGTTTGCCTGCCGTCCTGTTTGCCTGACGTCCTGTTTGACTGCCGTCCTGTTTGCCTGACGTCCTGTTTGCCTTACGTCCTGTTTTCCTGACGTCCTGTTTTCCTGCCGTCCTGTTTGCCTGCCGTCCTGTTTGCCTGACGTCCTTCCTGTCGTCTTTCTTGCCTGCCGTCCTGTTTGCCTGCCGTCCTGTTTGCCTGCCGTCCTTCCTGTCGTCTTTCTTGCCTGACGTCCTGTTTGCCTGCCGTCCTGCCTGTCGTCTTTCTTGCCTGACGTCCTGTGTGCCTGCCGTCCTGTTTGCCTGACGTCCTGTTTGCCGTCTTTCTTGCCTGACATCCTGTTTGCCTGCCGTCCTGTTTGACTGCCGTCCTGTATGCCTGCCGTCCTGTTTGCCTGCCGTCCTGTTTGACTGCCGTCCTGTTTGACTGCCGTCCTGTTTGCCTGCCGTCCTGTTTGCCTGACGTCCTGTTTGCCTGACGTCCTGCCTGCCGTCTTTCTTGCCTGATGTCCTGTTTGCTTTCCGTCCTGTTTGACTGCCGTCCTGTTTGCCTGCCGTCCTGTTTGCCTGACGTCCTGTTTGCCTGCCGTCCTGTTTGCCTGACGTCCTGTTTGCCTGACGTCCTGTTTGCCTGACGTCCTGTTTGACTGCCGTCCTGTTTGCCTGACGTCCCGTTTGCCTGCCGCCCCGTTTGCCTGCCGTCCCGTTTGACTGCCGTCCTGTTTGCCTGACGTCCTGTTTGCCTGCCGTCCTGTTTGCCTGACGTCCTGTTTGCCTGCCGTCCTGTTTGCCTGACGTCCTGTTTGCCTGCCGTCCTGTTTGCCTGCCGTCCTGTTTGCCTGACGTCCTGTTTGCCTGCCGTCCTGTTTGACTGCCGTCCTGTTTGCCTGCCGTCCTGTTTCCCTGCCGTCCTGTTTGCCTGCCGTCCTGTTTGCCTGACGTCCTGTTTGCCTGCCGTCCTGTTTGCCTGCCGTCCTGTTTGCCTGCCGTCCTGTTTGCCTGCCGTCCTGTTTGCCTGACGTCCTGTTTGCCTGACGTCCTGTTTGCCTGACGTCCTGTTTGCCTGACGTCCTGTTTGCCTGACGTCCTGTTTGCCTGACGTCCTGTTTGCCTGACGTCCTGTTTGCCTGCCGTCCTGTTTGCCTGACGTCCTGTTTGCCTGCCGTCCTGTTTGCCTGCCGTCCTGTTTGCCTGCCGTCCTGTTTGCCTGACGTCCTGTTTGCCTGACGTCCTGTTTGCCTGCCGTCCTGTTTGCCTGACGTCCTGTTTGCCTGACGTCCTGTTTTCCTGACGTCCTTCCTGTCGTCTTTCTTGACTGCCGTCCTGTTTGCCTGACGTCCTGCCTGTCGTCTTTCTTGCCTGCCGTCCTGTTTTCCTGACGTCCTGTTTTCCTGCCGTCCTGTTTGCCTGCCGTCCTGTTTGCCTGGCGTCCTTCCTGTCGTCTTTCTTGCCTGACGTCCTGTTTGCCTGCCGTCCTGCCTGTCGTCTTTCTTGCCTGACGTCCTGTGTGCCTGCCGTCCTGTTTGCCTGACGTCCTGTTTGCCGTCTTTCTTGCCTGACGTCCTGTTTGCCTGCCGTCCTGTTTGACTGCCGTCCTGTTTGCCTGCCGTCCTGTTTGCCTGCCGTCCTGTTTGACTGCCGTCCTGTTTGCCTGCCGTCCTGTTTGCCTGACGTCCTGTTTGCCTGACGTCCTGCCTGCCGTCTTTCTTGCCTGATGTCCTGTTTGCTTGCCGTCCTGTTTGACTGCCGTCCTGTTTGCCTGCCGTCCTGTTTGCCTGCCGTCCTGTTTGCCTGCGGTCCTGTTTGCCTGCCGTCCTGTTTGCCTGCCGTCCTGTTTGCCTGCCGTCCTGTTTTCCTGACGTCCTTCCTGTCGTCTTTCTTGCCTGCCGTCCTGCCTGTCGTCTTTCTTGCCTGCCGTCCTGTTTGCCTGACGTCCTGTTTTCCTGACGTCCTGTTTTCCTGCCGTCCTGTTTGCCTGCCGTCCTGTTTGCCTGACGTCCTTCCTATCGTCTTTCTTGCCTGCCGTCCTGTTTGCCTGCCGTCCTGTTTGCCTGTCGTCCTGTTTGCCTGCCGTCCTGTTTGCCTGCCGTCCTGTTTGCCTGCCGTCCTGCCTGTCGTCTTTCTTGCCTGACGTCCTGTTTGCCTGACGTCCTGTTTGTTTGCCGTCCTGTTTGCCTGCCGTCCTGTTTGCCTGCCGTCCTGCCTGTCGTCTTTCTTGCCTGCCGTCCTGTTTGCCTGCCGTCCTGCCTGTCGTCTTTCTTGCCTGACGTCCTGTTTGCCTGACGTCCTGTTTGCCTGACGTCCTGTTTGCCTGACGTCCTGTTTGACTGCCGTCCTGTTTGCCTGACGTCCTGTTTGCCTGCCGTCCTGTTTGCCTGACGTCCTGTTTGCCTGCCGTCCTGTTTGCCTGCCGTCCTGTTTGACTGCCGTCCTGTTTGCCTGACGTCCTGTTTGCCTGACGTCCTGTTTGCCTGACGTCCTGTTTGCCTGACGTCCTGTTTGCCTGCCGTCCTGTTTGCCTGACGTCCTGTTTGCCTGCCGTCCTGTTTGCCTGCCGTCCTGTTTGCCTGACGTCCTGTTTGCCTGCCGTCCTGTTTGCCTGACGTCCTGTTTGCCTGCCGTCCTGTTTGCCTGACGTCCTGTTTGCCTGCCGTCCTGTTTGCCTGACGTCCTGTTTGCCTGCCGTCCTGTTTGCCTGACGTCCTGTTTGCCTGACGTCCTGTTTGCCTGACGTCCTGTTTGCCTGACGTCCTGTTTGCCTGACGTCCTGTTTGACTGCCGTCCTGTTTGCCTGCCGTCCTGTTTGCCTGACGTCCTGTTTGCCTGACGTCCTGTTTGCCTGCTGTAAACCAACTCTATGGAATCACTCGCACATGTGGATGTAGTAAGAAATACCCTGAGAATATGTCTAACAATTCCAGTAAGATTCCATGAAGTGGCTAGTGTGATAAATAGCAAAGTTATAGAGGCTGTTATTCTGACATTGACTTCAAACCCCATGTAGTGACCATGTTTAAAGTCCTGTTGACTATGAGGCCGGGGATAGTGTTGTCTGATCTTGTTCTGCTGGGAACCTGTAATGCTGTCTGTTTCCTGTGTGGAGAGCAGACACGCACAGTGTGTTTGTACCTGTGTGTCCTCATGACCCGCCTAGCCCCGCGTTATGGCTCGGAAAATCAGTACATTACTTCATGACTCAAACAGTCTTTGCCACCCTGCCGCAAATTAATATTTTAAATACAGGATGTACTGGTTGTATGGTTGGTCTGTTCACACGCACACACACACACACACACACACACACACACACACACACACACACACACACACACACACACACACACACACACACACACACACACACACACACACACACACACGGTATAGTAAGACAAAGACACACACACACTGCCACAGACAGACTAACTGAGTGTGAAAGGAGAGACAATGTTATCAAGTTAAAGGCATACAGACAGACAGAGCCCAGGTCACCACATCGCTCTGTGAGCTGCAGGAAAGAAAGCTGGTAAGCACAATCTAATGAAACACAGGAAGATAAACTCAACACATAGACTATAGTGGCTAGCATAGACTGGGAACTATTGGGGAGAAGGAGCTTCAACGCCTGACCTCTGTAATGACTCTACTACTGTACCCTATAGAACTGTCAGTCCCAGCCATGGTATTATCAATAAGAAAACCCAGCATAACAGAAGACTAGGGATGTGTCTAGGCTTGGAGAATAACACAGGTCTGATTGGACTAATGTGTATGTGCGTTAAGGTTGGACGATATGGCCTGAAAATCATATGTCAATTTTTTTCAAACTTCACGATATATAGCTCAGTTTTTTTTTCTAAATAAACTTTGTTGTACAATTAAAGGTCAAATACCCTGCATTTAAAACAGCCAGCAAAAAATCGAATGAATTCAGGGCTTCAAATTCTACCTCTGCAAAATAAAAGCCTTCAACAACCATAAGACCCACTATTAATAAAATTATTTTATTCTATATATTTTTTTTGCAATAATCATTGATCTGGCATTCAAGTCTGTCGATGAAAAAGCCCTTTCTGTTACAAATTGAACCAGAACCATGCATAATGCACATTCACTTCTTGTAGCAGGCGTTCTAGAAAATTAACTCAGGTCTCATAAACAATCTCTCAAGCACAAGCCCACGTGCTAGTGATTAGCCAGCTAATCTTTATAGGAATCTTCATAGTTTAAGTTTAGCCAATTTGGATCTGTTATATATCTAACAAGGTAGAACAGTTGAATTGTTATGAACACACCCTTCTGTCCATCTCCAAATGTTTAAATAGCATGTTAGACTGACCCTGTCCACTTTGTTCAGAATTAGAAATCAATTTCATTATTACTTTGAGAAAAAGTAGCTAATTCCTTATATAATTGTGTTTTATGCTTATTGCCCATTTATAAAACACAGACTAGACAGCTAGTATAACAGTCAGGCTAAAATGCTGATAGTGGTAGTACGTGGTACCCCAATGACACGCGTGACAAACTGAGTGTCACGCCCTGTCCTTAGAGATCCTTTTAATGTCTCTATTTTGGTTTAGTCAGGGCGTGAGTTGGGGTGGGCATTCTATGTTTTGTGTTCTATGTTTTCTATTTCTGTGTGTTTGGCCGGGTGTGGTTCTCAATCAGAGGCAGCTGTCTATCGTTGTCTCTGATTGAGAACCATACTTAGGTAGCCTTTTCCCACCTGTGTTTTGTGGGTAGTTATTTTCTGTTTAGTGTGCTTCTGCACCAGACAGAACTATTTAGTGTGTTTCTGCACCAGACAGAACTGTTTAGTGTGTTTCTGCACCAGACAGAACTGTTTAGTGTGTTTCTGCACCAGACAGAACTGTTTAGTGTGTTTCTGCACCAGACAGAACTGTTTAGTGTGTTTCTGCACCAGACAGAACTGTTTAGTGTGTTTCTGCACCAGACAGAACTGTTTAGTGTGTTTCTGCACCAGACAGAACTGTTTAGTGTGTTTCTGCACCAGACAGAACTGTTTAGTGTGTTTCTGCACCAGACAGAACTGTTTAGTGTGTTTCTGCACCAGACAGAACTGTTTAGTGTGTTTCTGCACCAGACAGAACTGTTTAGTGTGTTTCTGCACCAGACAGAACTGTTTAGTGTGTTTCTGCACCAGACAGAACTGTTTAGTGTGTTTCTGCACCAGACAGAACTGTTCCGTTTGTTCTGCTTTGATATTTTTTGTTCTAGTGTTCAGTTTGATTAAAAATCATGAACGCGTACCACGCTGCACCTTGGTCCTCTTCTTCAAACAGCCGTTACACTGAGCATACATTTTCTAGAATCAATGTTGGTTGATACTCCCGTTTTAGTAGTGCAATTTGAGAAGTTGTGACATAAAAAACAGTATTATTAGAAAGGGTAACTTATCCTCTATTACAGTAAAATAGTGTCTCAATGTGTTTGAGTGTCCATATGACCAATTATGTTGGACCAAACCTCAAATGCAAATATTGAAACCACTTGTCAGAGAAGAGAAGTGATCTCTCATCTTTGTTGCGTGAGTGGCAGGGGGAGGGGCTTGGTGTTTGTGTAAACATAGAGCAAGAGGTTTCACTCTCGCCAAAATCTGTCCAAAATAAGCCCACATTTTTTTGTTCACCTTTATTTAACCAGGTAGGCCAGTTGAGAACAAGTTCTCATTTACAACTGCTTCCTGGCCAAGATAAAGCAAAGCAGTGCGACACACAACAACACATGGGTTAAACAAAAGTACAGTCAATAACACAATAGATAAATCTATATACAGTGTGTGCAAATGGAGTAAGGAGGTAAGGTAATAAATAGGCCAATAGTGGCGAAGTAATTTAGCAAATTAACACTGGAGGGATAGATGTGCAGATGATGATGCGCAAGTAGAAATACTGGTGTGCAAAAAATAAAAACAATATGGGGATGAGATAGATAGTTGGATGTGCCATTTACAGATGGGCAGTGTACATCTGCAGCGATCGGTAAGCAACTCAGATAGCTGATGCTTAAAGTCAGTGAGGGAGACATAAGTCTCCAACTTCAGTGATTTTTGCAATTCGTTCCAGTCATTGGCAGCAGAGAACTGGAAGGAAAGGCAGCCAAAAGAGGAGTTGGCTTTGGGGATGACCAGTGAGATATACCTGCTGGAGCGCGTGCTATGGGTGGGTGTTGTTATGGTGAACAGTGAGCTGAGATAAGGAGGAGCATTATTTAGCAAAGACTTATAGATGACCTGGAGCCAGAGGGTCTGGCTGTAGCGAGGGCCAGTATTTCTATCGGCCTATTTTGGATCTAAACTGCCTTCCAGCCTTTGGGACAACAACTCGCATCGTTAGAGCTGAGACATGAGCATCTCGACATTATATACAGATCTTGTAATGAACACGATGGGAGACAGAGAGCTGGTTTCAAGCCCAGGGTGCAGCAGGTGTTTATTTGTAAAGGACCACAGGAGGAGGCAGGTAGTTGAGTCCAGGGGCAGGCAGAAGGTCAGACATAGGAGGAAGCAGGTAGCAGGGTCCAAGGGCAGGCAGAAGGTCATACACAGGGGGTCCAAACAGGCAACAGTACAGGCAGGGGAAAGGCTAGTAACGTAGTCCGGGAGATCAGGCAATAGGTAGATAACAGGAAATCCAATAGGCTAAGGTACAGGCAGGGAATTGGCAAAAGGCGTCGTTAGTGAGGGAGGCAACAACTATCATACAAGTGAGGAGTAAATCACAGGAAAAACAGAGCTCAGAATAGAAGTGTGTCATAAAACAAACAATACCTCACAATGATGGGGTGCAAAGAACTGAACTAAATAGTGTGTGATAATGACATACAGGTGTGTGAACAGGTGATCAGAATTCAAGTGATTGGGATCTAGAGAGTGAACTGCGTTCAGGGGATCTATGTGTTTGAGAGTGTGAGTTGGAAGCAGACGTTACAGATCGCTGGTGTAAATGGGAAGCTGAACAGCACAGAGGGAGCGAACGAGATCAAGCGGACAAAACGCTCATTAACACAAACACTAAAAATAAAAACTTGATTATTGTGATATAGGCATTTGGAATATTGGTCAAAAACATTCATTTTAATATATCACCGAGCCCTAATGTGTGTGTGTGGTTTAACTATTGATAAAAAACAAGGAAAATTCTGACAAGTGGGGACATTGCTATTTTAGGTTTAGGGATTAGGTTTAGGGTTACAATTAGGGTTAGGGATAAAATTAGGGTTAGGTTAAGGTTAGGGAAAAAGTGATATTGAATGGGAATCAATTGTTTGGTCAACTCAAAGATAGGTAAACAAACGTGTGTGTGTGCACCAATGTACTCACATGTCTACAGTGGCTTGGAAAGTTTGCACCCCCCTTGGCATTTTTCCTATTTTGTTGCCTTACAACCTGGAATTAAAATAGATTTTTTTTTTTTTGGGGGGGTTGTATAATTTGATTTGCACAACATGCCTACCACTTTGAAGATTCAAAATATGTTTATTGTGAAACAAACAAGAAAAAATATGAAAACTTGAGCGTGCATCACTATTCACCCCCTCAAAGTCAGTACTTTGTAGAGCCACCTTTTGCAGCACTTAAAGCTGCAAGTCTCTTGGGATATGTCTCTATGAGCTTGGCATATCTAGCCACTGGGATGTTTGACCATTCTTCAAGGCAAAACTGCTCCAGCTCCTTCAAGTTGGATGGGTTCCGCTGGTGTACAGCAATCTTTAAGTCATAACACAGATTCTCAATTGGATTGAGGTCTGGGCTTTGACTAGGCCATTCCAAGACATTGAAATGTTTCCCCTTAAACCACTTGAGTGTTGCTTTAGCAGTATGCTTAGGGTCATTGGAAGGTGAACCTCCGTCCCAGTCTCAAATCTCTGGAAGTCTGAAACAGGTTTCCCGCAAGAGTTTCCCTGTATTTAGCGCCATCCATCATTCCTTCAATTCTGACCAGTTTCCCAGTCCCTGCCGATGAAAAATATCCCCACAGCATGATGCTGCCACCACCTTGCTTCTCTGTGGGGATGTTGTTCTCGGGGTGATGAGAGGTGTTGGGTTTGAGGCAGAGATAGTGTTTTCCTTGATGGCCAAAAAGCTACATTTAGTCTCATCTGACCAGACTATCTTCTTCCATATGTTTGGGGAGTCTCCCACATGCCTTTTGGCGAACACCAAAAGACGTGTTTGCTTATTTTTTCTTAAAGCAATGGATTTTGTCTGGCCACTCTTCCGTAAAGCCCAGCTCTGTGGAGTGTACGGCTTAAAGTGGTCCTGTGGACAGATACTACAATCTCTGCTTTGCAGCTCCTTCAGGGTTATCTTTGGTCTCTTTGCTGCCTCTCTGATTAATGCCCTCCTTGTCTGGTCTGTGAGTTTTGGTGGGCAGCCCTCTCTTGGCAGGTTTGTTGTGGTGCCATATTATTAAAGACAATGTATAATGGATTTAATGGTGCTCCGTGGGATGTTCAAATGTTCAGATATTTTTTTAGAACCCAACACTGATCTGTACTTCTCCACAACTTTGTCCCTGACCTGTTTGGAGAGCTCCCTGGTCTTCATGGTGCTGCTTGCTTGGTGGTGCCCCTTGCTTAGTGGTGTTACAGAGTCTGGGGCCTTTCAGAACAGGTGGATATAAACTGAGATCATGTCACAGATTATGTGACACTTAGATTGCACACAGGTGGACTTTATTGTACTAATTATGTGACTTCTGAAGGTAATTGGTTGCACCAGATCATATTTAGGGGCTTCATAGCAAACGGGGTGAATATACTGTATATGCACGCACCACTTTTCCGTTTTTTTAAATTTTTTAAATAAGTTATTTTTTCCATTTCACTTCACCAATGTGGACTATTTTGTGTATGTCCATTACATGAAATCCACATAAAAATCAATTTAAATTACAGGTTGTAATGCAACAAAATAGGAATAATGCCAAGGGGGTGAATACTTTCGCAAGGCACTGTACTAAACAAATATGCCTCTTCATGCACAACATACATGTCAATCAGCAGCAGCGCAGCAATGACTGTAACTGGAAACAGAGAGCCCCTCCTTATAGTTCCTAGGTTGATGTCTTCATTATGCCTACACTGTTTGTATGCCGTTTCTCTCTCTTCCTCCCGCGTTCTCCACCACCTCCTTCTCTCTCTCTCTCTTTTAATGAAGAACTGAGAAATGTCAGGTGCCTGGAGAAGAGAAGAGCGTCTCAGTGTGTTTAGTCTATCTCACATCAACATCCTCTCTGAAGGGGAAGAGAAAGGCCCATCATACAACACTTCAGGCTAATCCATCCAAAAATAGCATAATTAGGGCGTCAATTAGCCTATAAGACAAAACAGCATACCTGGAATGAATGAGAGGATATTTCAATTGGAGATCTCTCTCTGTGTCTCTGAACAATAGACCAATCAGTGTGAGGATCGGTGGTGATTGAGGAAATATGAGATGAGATGACAGAAGGTCTTCAGACATTATTGATATGATATGATTGAAACCCCATCCAAAATACACAAGACAGAAGCACCCCAATTGTTCCTTCAAAATGAGATGCATACATACCACTTATGCGAGAATAGCGGGGTGAGGGGAAAAAAACGAGGAAATATATTCCCCAAAACATTTAATTGCTCCGTTTGGATAGCTTGGCAGTTGTAACAACATGAGAAGAACAGGTCATATAAAACTCCACTATTGTCAGAGGAGTAGTCTCTGTAGAGATAGGCTAAGTGGTCTTTGTGTCAGAGACAGGCTAATGAGCCAGTTAGTGTGGCAGTAAATGTCACTGCTCCTCTAGATAGCCAGGGGCTGAAAGACAGAGTGAGACAGAGCTAGTGGCCTTTACTGTACCTGTGGAGGTAAAGAGATGGGCTGGATCAGCAATACGGACGTGTCACTCTGAGACACACATTAATGCACGCAACACACATGCTTGTTTTACTATCCTGGTGGGGACCAAACACTTTACTCAAAATCCTATTTTCCCTAATCCCTAACTCTGAACCTAACCGTAACCCTTAACCTAACACTAGATTTGAGATTTTATTAGGATCCCCATTAGCCGACGCCAATTGTCGACAGCTAGTCTTACTGGGTGGGGTCTGACACATAACGAAAAAGACATTACAGACAAAATACTTTACATCTTACATATACATTTAAAAACATGAACATAGTATCTGTGTCTGTGCATCTATCAGTTACACATACAGTTGAAATCGGAAGTTTACATACACCTTAGCCAAATATATTTCAACTCAGTTTTTCACAATTCCTGACATTTAATCCTAGTACAGTACAAATTCCCTGTCTTAGGTCAGTTAGGATCACCACTTTATTTTGAAAAATGTGAAATGACTTCAACTGTACATGTCAGTACATCACAGTCACATCTATCAGTTACACATACATGTCAGTACATCACAGTCACATCTATCAGTTACACATACATGTCAGTACATCACAGTCACATCTATCAGTTACACATACATGTCAGTACATCACAGTCACATCTATCAGTTACACATACATGTCAGTACATCACAGTGACATCTATCAGTTACACATACATGTCAGTACATCACAGTGACATCTATCAGTTACACATACATGTCAGTACATCACAGTCACATCTATCAGTTACACATACATGTCAGTACATCACAGTGACATCTATCAGTTACACATACATGTCAGTACATCACAGTCACATCTATCAGTTACACATACATGTCAGTACATCACAGTGACATCTATCAGTTACACATACATGTCAGTACATCACAGTCACATCTATCAGTTACACATACATGTCAGTACATCACAGTGACATCTATCAGTTACACATACATGTCAGTACATCACAGTCACATCTATCAGTTACACATACATGTCAGTACATCACAGTGACATCTATCAGTTACACATACATGTCAGTACATCACAGTGACATCTATCAGTTACACATACATGTCAGTACATCACAGTGACATCTATCAGTTACACATACATGTCAGTACATCACAGTGACATCTATCAGTTACACATACATGTCAGTACATCACAGTCACATCTATCAGTTACACATACATGTCAGTACATCACAGTCACATCTATCAGTTACACATACATGTCAGTACATCACAGTGACATCTATCAGTTACACATACATGTCAGTACATCACAGTCACATCTATCAGTTACACATACATGTCAGTACATCACAGTCACATCTATCAGTTACACATACATGTCAGTACATCACAGTCACATCTATCAGTTACACATACATGTCAGTACATCACAGTCACATCTATCAGTTACACATACATGTCAGTACATCACAGTGACATCTATCAGTTACACATACATGTCAGTACATCACAGTCACATCTATCAGTTACACATACATGTCAGTACATCACAGTGACATCTATCAGTTACACATACATGTCAGTACATCACAGTGACATCTATCAGTTACACATACATGTCAGTACATCACAGTGACATCTATCAGTTACACATACATGTCAGTACATCACAGTCACATCTATCAGTTACACATACATGTCAGTACATCACAGTCACATCTATCAGTTACACATACATGTCAGTACATCACAGTCACATCTATCAGTTACACATACATGTCAGTACATCACAGTCACATCTATCAGTTACACATACATGTCAGTACATCACAGTGACATCTATCAGTTACACATACATGTCAGTACATCACAGTCACATCTATCAGTTACACATACATGTCAGTACATCACAGTGACATCTATCAGTTACACATACATGTCAGTACATCACAGTCACATCTATCAGTTACACATACATGTCAGTACATCACAGTCACATCTATCAGTTACACATACATGTCAGTACATCACAGTCACATCTATCAGTTACACATACATGTCAGTACATCACAGTCACATCTATCAGTTACACATACATGTCAGTACATCACAGTCACATCTATCAGTTACACATACATGTCAGTACATCACAGTCACATCTATCAGTTACACATACATGTCAGTACATCACAGTCACATCTATCAGTTACACATACATGTCAGTACATCACAGTGACATCTATCAGTTACACATACATGTCAGTACATCACAGTCACATCTATCAGTTACACATACATGTCAGTACATCACAGTCAGTACATTCATTGGGGAGGTCGGGTTCATAGTAATGGCTGGAACGAAATCAATGGAATGGTATCCAGAATGTATCTAGCTTGGCCTTAAAGGAGCTTGATATACTGATGTCTAAACACACTTGGCCACAACATGAATCTAATGTACAGCTCACTTCCTGAACAGAGCAGTTGAGTGGAGAAAGGTAAGCGCACACTGTAACAATAAGACAATTCCCCCCTCTAGCTAGACAGTTAAGGTGCAGGGGGGCAACCAGAGCCCCATCAGCTGTTTAGGGTTTTGGTCTGAGGGGGTCTGTGTGATCTCACTCTGCAGCTGTCTGCCTGAAGAGCCTGTTTCTCAGTTTCCTCCTCACCTTGACGGTAACTCTAGACACCTCATACACACAGAGAGAGAAATACACACACACACACACTCACACACACACAATGGCAGGCAAACACACACACACACATCCCGACACCCTGACATCAAAACCCCAGCTGACACTTAATACCAGTCTCATAAAGAACCCAGGGGGAGAGTGAGGCTAGGGCCAGGGACAGAGTGGAGTGTGGGGCCAGGTCCAGAGTGAGGCTAGGGCCAGGGGAAACGTGTAGTGTGGGGCCAGGTCCAGAGTGAGGCTCGGGCCAGGGATAGAGTGGAGTGTGGTGCCAGGGGCTGAGTGAGGCTGGGGCCAGGGCCAGGGACAGGGCCAGGAGCAGAGTGAGGCTAGGGCCAGGGGCAGAGTGAGGCTGGGGCCAGGGCCAGACTGAGGCTGAGACCAGAGTGAGGCTGAGGCCGGAGTGAGACTGGGGCCAGAGTGAGGCTGGGGCCAGAGTGAGGCTGAGGCCAGGGGCAGAGTGAGGCTGGGGCCAGGGTCAGAGTGAGGCTGGGGCCAGAGGCAGAGTGAGGCTGAGGCCAGGGGCAGAGTGAGGTTGAGGCCAGAGTGAGGCTGAGCCCAGAGTGAGACTGGGGCCAGAGTGAGGCTGGGGCCAGAGTGAGGCTGAGGCCAGGGGCAGAGTGAGGCTGGGGCCAGGGTCAGAGTGAGGCTGGGGCCAGAGGCAGAGTGAGGCTGGGGCCAGGGACAGAGTGAGACTAGGGCTAGAGGGAGAGTGAGGATGGGGCCAGGGACAGAGTGAGGATGGGGCCAGAATGAGACAGGGGCCAGAGTGAGGCTGAGGCCAGGGGCAGAGTGAGGCTGGGGCCAGGAGCAGAGTGAGGATGGGGCCAGGGCCAGAGTGAGGCTGGGGCCAGGCGCAGAGTGAGACTGGGGCCAGGGCCAGAGTGAGGCTGGGGCCAGGAGCAGAGTGAGACTGGGGCCAGGGGCAGAGTGAGGCTGGGGCCAGGGCCAGAGTGAGGCTGGGGCCAGGAGCAGAGTGAGACTGGGGCCAGGAGCAGAGTGAGACTGGGGCCAGGAGCAGAGTGAGACTGGGGCCAGGGCCAGAGTGAGGCTGGGGCCAGGAGCAGAGTGAGGCTGGGGCCAGGAGCAGAGTGAGACTGGGGCCAGGAGCAGAGTGAGGATGGGGCCAGGGCCAGAGTGAGGCTGGGGCCAGGCGCAGAGTGAGAATGGGGCCAGGGCCAGAGTGAGGCTGGGGCCAGGAGCAGAGTGAGACTGGGGCCAGGCGCAGAGTGAGACTGGGGCCAGGGCCAGAGTGAGACTGGGGCCAGGCGCAGAGTGAGACTGGGGCCAGGGCCAGAGTGAGACTGGGGCCAGGAGCAGAGTGAGACTGGGGCCAGGGCCAGAGTGAGGCTGGGGCCAGGAGCAGAGTGAGGCTGGGGCCAGGAGCAGAGTGAGACTGGGGCCAGGAGCAGAGTGAGGATGGGGCCAGGGCCAGAGTGAGGCTGGGGCCAGGCGCAGAGTGAGAATGGGGCCAGGGCCAGAGTGAGGCTGGGGCCAGGAGCAGAGTGTGGATGGGGCCAGGGACAGAGTGAGGCTGGGGACAGGGACAGTGATGCTTGAGCCAGAGTGAGGCTGGGACCAGAGTGAGGCTGGGGCCAGGGGCAGAGTGAGGCTGGGGCCAGAGTGAGGCTGGGGTTAGAGGCAGAGTGAGGCTGGGGCCAGGGGCAGTGAGGCTGGGCCTAGAGGCAGAGTGAGGCTGGGGCTAGAGGCAGAGTGAGGCTGGGGCTGGAGGCAGAGTGAGACTGGGGCTAGGGACAGAGTGTAGTGTGGGGACTGCCTGCAGTCCATATGGCCCCTCCTGGATTAAGCTAAGAACCCAGACACATATTGGAGAGGCCAGGGACACCATTAAAAACCCATTCATTGTGGACATGAAGTCTCTTTACACCAATGATATGCTAATATTTTGTAGCATTACAGACGGGGACGAGAATGTGAGGGAGAGAGAAAAGGAACAAAGAGAAGAAGCTGTAAAGTGTGAGCCGGGAAGAGGAGAAGAGGGAGGGAGAGAAAGAGAAAGTGTAAAGAGAAAGGGTTGAAGATATTTGAAGAATGAGAGAGAGAAAGTTACAGGTTGCTGTGACTCTTCGGCTCTCGTTTGTTGGCCTCCTGTTCTCACACGGTTACACACGCAGAAACACAGAAACCCACACACACACAGACTGGATGAGAGAGAGGGCGAGAAGATTTGCTTATTTATTTTCCCTTTTGTACTTTAACCATTTGTACATCGTTACAACACTGTATATATACAGTTGAAGTCAGAAGTTTACATGCCCCTGATTTACATACGCCAACTACATTTGAACTCAGTTTTTTCACAATACCTGACATTTAATCAGAGTAAAAATTCCCTGTTTTAGGTCAGTTAGGATCACCACTTTATTTTAAGAATGTGAAATGTCAGAATAATAGTAGAGAGAATGATTTATCTCAGCTTTTATTTCTTTCATCACATTCCCAGTCAGAAGTTTACATATACTCAATTAGTATTTGGTAGCATTGTCTTTAAAATAGTTTAACTTGGGTCAAACGCTTTGGGTAGCCATCCACAATTTTGGCCCATTCCTCCTGACAGAGCAGGTGTAACTGAGTTAGGTTTGTAGGCCTCCTTGCTCAGACACGCTTTTTCAGTTCTGCCCATTTTCTATAGGGTTGTAGTCAGGGCTTTATGATGGCCACTCCAATACCTTGACTTTGTTGTCCTTAAGCCATTTTGTCACAACTTTGGAAGTATGCTTGGGGTCATTGTCCATTTGGAAGACCCATTTGCGACCAAGCTTTAACTTCCTGACTGATGTCTTGAGATGTTGCTTCAATATATCCCCATAATTTCCCTCTCTCATGATTCCATCTATTTTGTGATCTGCAAAGCACCCCCATAAAATGATGCTGCCACCACCGTGCTTCACAGTTGGGATGGTGATCTTCGGCTTACAAGCCTCCCCCTTTTTCCTCCAAACATAACGATGGTCATAATGGCTAAACAGTTCTATCTTTGTTTCGTCAGACCAGTGAACAGTTCTCAAAAAGTACAATCTTTGTCCCTATGTGCAGTTGCAAACAGCAGTCTGGCTTTTTTTATGGCGGTTTTGGAGAAATGCCTTCTTCCTTGCTGAGCGGCCTTTCAGGTTATGTCGATATAGGACTCATTTTACTGTGGATATAGATACTTTAGTACCTGTTTCCTCCAGCATCTTCACAAGGTCCTTTGCTGTTGTTCTGGGATTGATTTGCACTTTTCACACCAAAGTACATTCATCTCTAGGAGACAGAACGCTTCTCCTTCCTGAACGGTATGACGGCTGCGTGGTCCCATGGTGTTTATACTTGCGTACTATTGTTTGTAAAGATCAACGTGGTACCTTCAGGCGTTTGGAAATTGCTCCCAAGGAGGAACCAAATGTCTGGTGATGTTAGATGTCTGAGATCTTGGCTGATTTCTTTTGATTTTTTCATGATGTCAAGCAAAGAGGCACTGAGTTTGAAGGTAGGCCTTGAAATACACCCACAGGTAAACCTCCCAATTGACTCAAATGATGTCAATTAGCCGATCAGAAGCCTAGGCCGTCATTGAAAATAAGAATTTGTTCTTAACTGACTTGCCTAGTTAAAAAATATATATAAAAAGAAGCTTATAAAGCCATGACATCATTTTCTGGGATTTTCCAAGCTGATTAATGGCACAGCCAACTTAGTGTATGTAAACTTCTGACCCACTGGAATTGTGATACAGTGAATAATAAGTGAAATAACATGTCTGTAAACAATTGTTGGATAAATGACTTGCACAAAGTAGTCCGAACCGAAATTTGTGGAGTGGTTGAAAAACAAGTTTAATGACTCTAACCTAAGTGTATGTAAACTTCTGACTTCAACTGTATATAATATGACATTTGTAATGTCTTTATTCTTTAGGATCTTCTGTGAGTGCAATATGTACTGTTCATTTGTATTGTTTATTTCGCTTTTGAATATTATCTACGTCACTTGTTTTGGCAATGTTAACATATGTTTCCTATGCCAATTAAGCCCTTAAATTGAATTGAGATAAACTGGAGGCAGGAGACAACAAAGAGGTCAGAGTTGTTGAAAACACGGAGTCTCAAATTAAAGTCCTGCTGGACTCAGCCACATGCCTGAAAGATAAACAGCAGTAAGAGACTGCTGAGAAACTAAACAAAGAGACTGCTGTGAAACTAAAAAAAGAGAACAAGAGAGAAAGAGAGTGAATGGGAGGGGAGTACAGGCTCTCCACACACTATTTCCTGCTCCCAATGTTTCATCCTCCCAATGTTTCATGCTCCCAATGTTTCATGCTCCCAATGTTTCATCCTCCCAATATTTCATGCTCCCAATGTTTCATCCTCCCAATGTTTCATCCTCCCAATGTTTCATCCTCCCAATGTTTCATCCTCCCAATGTTTCATCCTCCCAATGTTTCATCCTCCCAATGTTTCATCCTCCCAATGTTTCATCCTCCCAATGTTTCATCCTCCCAATGTTTCATCCTCCCAATGTTTCATCCTCCCAATGTTTCATCCTCCCAATGTTTCATGTTCCCAATGTTTCATGCTCCCAATGTTTCATCCTCCCAATGTTTCATCCTCCCAATGTTTCATGCTCCCAATATTTCATCCTCCCAATGTTTCATGCTCCAAATGTTTCATGCTCCCAATGTTTCATGCTCCCAATGTTTCATCCTCCCAATGTTTCATGCTCCCAATGTTTCATGTTCCCAATGTTTCATCCTCCCAATGTTTCATACTCCCAATGTTTCATGCTCCCAATGTTGTATATGTTCTCTGCTCGGGCCATTCAGTTGGTCCTTATTGGCAGTTCTCTCCATTTCAGATGGACTCAGAAGACTTCAGAGGCGCTAAACCCCAACAAGCAGATTAGCCAAGCACAGCCAGACGGCCAAACACAGCCCAGCCCAGAGTAGAGCCACGCTCACCCAAACAAGATTTAGGCTTTTCAATGGAAATGACTTTTAACATACATGATACATACTGAGAGAGAGAGAGAGAGAGAGAGAGAGAGAGAGAGAGAGAGAGAGAGAGAGAGAGAGAGAGAGAGAGAGAGAGAGAGAGAGAGAGAGAGAGAGAGAGAGAGAGAGAGAGAGAGAGAGAGAGAGAGAGAGAACCAAACAATTATTGCCTGGGGGTTCCAGTGCCAGCTCGGCCCCAAAAGCTTTGGGAAGGGTGAGGCTAATCAGAACCAGACTCCTAACGACAACTTACCAAACCACACACACACAGGAAAGTCCACACATTGCATATTAAAGCTCGGTGGGGGAAAAAATGCCTGTAGGAACATCAAACTGTAATGAGGAACAGGCCCAATGAGCACATGAGAGAGAGAACGAGAGAGAGAGAGAGAGAGAGAGAGAGAGAGAGCATAGCCTTGCTATTGAGAAAGGCCGGCGAAGGCAGACCTGGTTCTCAATATTATCGCTTGAACAGTGCTGCTTGGGATGTTTAAAGCTTGGGAAATCTTTTTGTATCCAAATCCGGCTTTAAACTTCTTCACAACAGTATCTCGGACCTGCCTGGTGTGTTCCTTGTTCTTCATGATGCTCTCTGCGCTTTTAACGGACCTCTGAGACTATCACAGTGCAGGTGCATTTATACGGAGACTTGATTACACACAGGTGGATTGTATTTATCATCATTAGTCATTTAGGTCAACATTGGATCATTCAGAGATCCTCACTGAACTTCTGGAGAGAGTTTGCTGCACTGAAAGTAAAGGGGCTGAATAATTTGGCACGCCCAATTTTTAAGTTTTTGATTTGTTAAAAAAGTTTGAAATATCCAATAAATGTCATTCCACTTCATGATTGTGTCCCAGTTGTTGTTGATTCTTCACAAAAATATACAGTTTTATATCTTTATGTTTGAAGCCTGAAATGTGGAAAAAGGTCGCAAAGTTCAAGGGGGCCGAATACTTTCGCAAGGCACTGTATAGACAGCACCAAAAGCAGTCAGGAACCAAATGAGAGAAAGAGATATAAAGAGAAAAGAAAAGAGAGAAAGAAAGATGGAGAACAAGAGAACAATAATGAAACAGAGATACCAACTGAAAGAAGCAATCTATTGTTTCTTCCTCTGATGTTTTGTCAATGATCAGCTGTTCTTTGAAGGAGGAAGTCATAAGGTCAAGAGAACAAAAACATTTCCTTCTGTCACACAATGTGAAACACAACAATAGTATCCACATATACCAGACAGCACCACAACAGATGGAGCTGAATCATTCTGCTACTGCCATTGTTCCACATTCAATCCCCAAGGTTTCTATTATTTCCTCTCTCTTCTTAGTAAAATAATTGACAATACTTTTGTTACAACATTCTCTGCAGCTTGCATTGTGCTGCCACTACTACTACACTGTTAACATGCTCTGACTGAAGAAAAGCATGACACATTCAGAGTATAATCATAGAACAGTTGTTACCATTTCAAGGTGAAAATGACACATTTAAAGGCACATAAAAATCACAAATATATGGCATGTTATTCAGTATATTATTCAGTATACTTAGCAATAAAAAACGAAAAACTCCAAGTGTTACTTTGTAGCTTTCTTGTATCTTTTCAATTAGTAGTGTAATGTAATGATATGGGTGCTAGCATGCTAGATTCTTAATTCAATGATTGGATTGCTTGGATGCTATAAGAGCTCACCTCAGACAGTGATATTGATAGGAGTGCGAACATGCTAGATTCTAACCTCAGACAGTGATATTGATAGGAGTGCTAACATGCTAGATTCTAACCTCAGACAGTGATATTGATAGGAGTGCTAACATGCTAGATTCTAACCTCAGACAGTGATATTGATAGGAGTGCTAACATGCTAGATTCTAACCTCAGACAGTGCGGGAAGCAGCAGGGAAATCAGTAGAAACCTGATCCCAGGCAGTCCAGTTAATCTGATCAGCAACACTTTGTTCAAGTGTGTCTTACTTAAAGAGGACAGCACTCCTGCCTAGCATAGCTCAAACATCAGCCCTATCCCCTTTCACTAGAGATGCCCAGGGAGCCAGGTCTGCTATCTGATCTACACCACAGCTTTTAGACTCATCATCCCACAGACACAACACTGCATACCCACTTTAAAAACATGTATTTTACCTTTATTTAACTAGGCAAGTCAGTTAAGAACAAATTCTTATTTTCAATGATGGCCTAGGAACAGTGGGTTAACTGCCTTGCTCAGTGGCAGAACGACAGATTTACACTCAAGGGCCCATATTCATTAGTGTCTCAGAGTAAGAGTGCTGATCTAGGATCAGGTCCCCACTGTCCAGTCATAATAGTTTAAAAGCCCAAACTGATCCTAAATCAGCACTCCTACTCTGAGAGACATTATGAATATAGGCCCTGCACCCACGTCTGCCCACCACAGTAGAGTAACAGCAGTACAGTCATGACATGGTATTTGTCTTTGTTATGGGGTTGGTTGTATGTATGTAAGAGACAGGTCATTGAGTGAAACAGACATGTAAACTCTCCCCCAGCTGTTATAGCTGTTATTATATGAAAGAGAATTGGTGATATTAGTCATTTTTTAAGGCATGATAAAGGACCTACTAGATGTTTGAGGATTTTACATTTTGTGATCGTCGTATTCAAGGTTTTTTTAGCCCCTTTTCTCCCCAATTGGTAGTTACAGTCTTGTCCCATTGCTGCAACTCTCCTACGGACTCGGGAGAGGCAAAGGTCGAGAGCCATGCGTCCTCTGAAACACAATCCTGCCAAGCCGCTTTGCTTCTTGACACACGGCTCGCTTAACCCAGAAGCCAGCCCCAACAATGTGTTGGAGGTATACACTGTCTAAATGGCGCCCGGCCCGCCACAAGGAGTCGCTAGTGTGCAATGGTACAAGGAAATCCCAGCCGGCTGTGACACAGCCTGGGATTGAACCCGGGGGCTGTAGTGATGCCCCGAGCACTGCGATGCAGTGCCTTAGACTGCTGTGCCACTCGGGAGGCCAAGATACCCCTGTTTTAGTATCCACCTTACCTCAATATTGTTTTACGTCCTCCGGATTCCAGAAGAAAGATGACGAGTTCAACGGGAAAGAGACTACTTTTATTTGACCCATTGATAAAACATATGCGTTTTTGATTGGACACCCTACATACTCCCAATTCTGTTTTATGAGTAAAACTGGAAATTGAGGTTTGTGAAACCCAAACAATCTGAGTGCAGCCATAACTAACAGCATTGCAGACGTAGCGGAGTCCCCTGAAGGGAGTGTCCATGCTCCATGCTGCTGATGCTAATAGGAGCCAGGACCTTCAGGGGAGGAAGCTGACACCAGTCACCAGGTCACCCAGGCAGTCAGTCAGTTGGCTAAACCCACACAGCCTCAGGGTAGAGGGAGAGGGTCAACGCTCGGCAGCTCGGCTAGCCCTGTGTACCTGCCCTCAAGTGGCCCTGTTTATCTAGCTAGAGACACATGTTAGAATACACACACACACTTTTACACGCACACACAGACACAAGAACAGACACATAAGTGCACGCACACACGCACAGACACACATCTTCCAGAGCCTCCGGTGTGCCTTAACCCCCACTGAGCCAGCAGCTGTTTCTAGCAGCACCAAACTGTGTGTGCCATATGCACCAATACACTGCCATGACTGATTGAAACACACACTCGTTCTTAAAGAGTTCAATGAATGGGGAAAACGGAAGGGAAAAACACGTGACATTGCATGCCACTGCACTGTATTTCAATGTAATTGAACATAACAAGAGATGCTAATTGGAGCTGACACAACCGCATGCCAACAAAATGCAGATCCCTCACCTTCTACGACTTCTACCCTCAGCCCTGGCCCTCAGCCCTGAACCTCAGCCCTGGCCCTCAGCCCTGGCCCTCAGCCCTGAACCTCAGCCCTGGCCCTCAGCCCTGGCCCTCAGCCATGAACCTCAGCCCTGGCCCTCAGCCCTGGCCCTCAGCCCTGGCCCTCAGCCCTGAACCTCAGCCCTGGCCCTCAGCCCTGGCCCTCAGCCCTGAACCTCAGCCCTGGCCCTCAGCCCTGGCCCTCAGCCCTGAACCTCAGCCCTGGCCCTCAGCCCTGGCCCTCAGCCCTGAACCTCAGCCCTGGCCCTCAGCCCTGGCCCTCAGCCCTGAACCTCAGCCCTGAACCTCAGCCCTGGCCCTCAGCCCTGGCCCTCAGCCCTGAACCTCAGCCCTGAACCTCAGCCCTGGCCCTCAGCCCTGAACCTCAGCCCTGGCCCTCAGCCCTGAACCTCAGCCCTGAACCTCAGCCCTGGCCCTCAGCCCTGGCCCTCAGCCCTGGCCCTTAGCCCTGAACCTCAGCCCTGGCCCTCAGCCCTGGCCCTCATCCCTGAACCTCAGCCCTGAACCTCAGCCCTGGCCCTTAGCCCTGAACCTCCGCCCTGGCCCTCAGCCCTGACCCTCAGCCCTGAACCTCAGCCCTGAACCTCAGCCCTGGCCCTCAGCCCTGGCCCTCAGCCCTGAACCTCAGCCCTGAACCTCAGCCCTGGCCCTCAGCCCTGAACCTCAGCCCTGGCCCTCAGCCCTGAACCTCAGCCCTGAACCTCAGCCCTGGCCCTCAGCCCTGGCCCTCAGCCCTGGCCCTTAGCCCTGAACCTCCGCCCTGGCCCTCAGCCCTGGCCCTCAGCCCTGGCCCTTAGCCCTGAACCTCAGCCCTGGCTTGTGTGATGTTTTCCCAACCAACTCAGAACAGTGAACAAACAAAGGTGGGAGCTGCCCCCCTCTGGGCAAAACAACGTACCAGCAGAGCTGTACTCCACATCAGTGATGGAGAGTGGTAAAGGAACACTCACGGTGTACAGATGGCAAATAAATAAGCGTTTCATCCTCAGCACCATGCATCCCACTGGATCTGGCATGTGAGCTTCGTGAGAACCACATGAACGCCAAGAAAGAGGGTACAGCCGCCAAGCAGGCCGCCAAGGCAGCAGGTCCTGCTCTCCCTCTTCCCCAAGCACCACAGCTCCAAGCAGGCAGCAGGTCCTGCTCTCCCTCTTCCCCAAGCACCACAGCTCCAAGCAGGCAGCAGGTCCTGCTCTCCCTCTTCCCCAAGCACCACAGCTCCAAGCAGGCAGCAGGTCCTGCTCTCCCTCTTCCCCAAGCACCACAGCTCCAAGCAGGCAGCAGGTCCTGTTCTCCCTCTTCCCCAAGTACCACAGCTCCAAGCAGGCAGCAGGTCCTGCTCTCCCTCTTCCCCAAGCACCACAGCTCCAAGCAGGCAGCAGGTCCTGCTCTCCCTCTTCCCAAAGTACCACAGCTCCAAGCAGGCAGCAGGTCCTGCTCTCCCTCTTCCCCAAGCACCACAGCTCCAAGCAGGCAGCAGGTCCTGCTCTCCCTCTTCCCCAAGCACCACAGCTCCAAGCAGGCAGCAGGTCCTGCTCTCCCTCTTCCCCAAGCACCACAGCTCCAAGCAGGCAGCAGGTCCTGCTCTCCCTCTTCCCCAAGTACCACAGCTACAAGCAGACAGCAGGTCCTGCTCTCCCTCTTCCCCAAGTACCACAGCTCCAAGCAGGTAGCAGGTCCTGCTCTCCCTCTTCCCCAAGCACCACAGCTCCAAGCAGACAGCAGGTCCTGCTCTCCCTCTTCCCCAAGTACCACAGCTCCAAGCAGGTAGCAGGTCCTGCTCTCCCTCTTCCCCAAGCACCACAGCTCCAATCAGGCAGCAGGTCCTGCTCTCCCTCTTCCCCAAGCACCACAGCTCACACTTGGGAATAATAAGACACAATGCCAAGTCAGCAGGTGCACAAGAAGCAAGGCTCATGAAAACTGTGTGCAGTGCAACTGTTTTGTTTGTGGGGCTTGTTCACACAAAGTCCCGAAGCTGTGTGCTGATTGTGGACCCGAATCATCAAGAGAAGACGTGATTGACTCATGTGTAAAAGTTTGGGTATAAGGGCACAATACAGTGCCCGAAACAATCAACAAATAACTGTTTTTAAATCTTCTGCAATTACTGGTGTTCATGCACTGGTGCATTGGTTTAGGAATACAGCAAATCATTTCCCCTGCACACCTGGCTGGTTCTATTATCATCATCATCTTTTCATTTCTACTTTGTCAAAAGAAACTGTAACTGGGCTTTATTAATTGCTAGAACTCTGTTACTAATCAAATCTACAAATAAAGTTGATCAAACGGATTACACTGTTTTTATTGTAAGGGAAAATCTTTTTTTTCTAGGACTTTGTAGAATTATACAAAACAAATCCTTGACTCTCTAAACAAATAACTATTGCTGTTATTTTTTTTATTGATACATTTCCATGAATATTTCCTCATGCAATTAATCCATTACAATAGTTTCTGCACTATTTATCAAGCATTTACTTATCAGGCATGTTTGCGCACGCATCTGATGCATATGCTAACGCAGGCGCCCGCCAACATTCTTTCGCGGGTACATACAGTATATGCTGAAAGGCCAGGCGGTTCCAGTGTTAATGAATAACACTGGTGCTCTGGCTGACCTGGAGGCAGCTACACTGGAGTCTGGAGGACTGGAGTCTGCCTCTATTCATTGATATGCTGACCTTCTTCTGACCCCTTACTGGTCTAGTATGGGCTTTCTAATCCTGTACTGTTCTTCACAGGCACGTCCCAGTGCTGCTTGTTTTCTCACCTTTTACCCCCCTCTCGCTCTCACTCATCCCCCCTCCCCCTCGCTCTCACTCATCCCCCCTCTCGCTCTCACTCATTCTCCCCCCTCTCGCTCTCACTCATTCCCCCTCTCGCTCTCACTCATTCTCCTCCCCTCTCGCTCTCTCACTCCCCCCCCTCTCGCTCTCACTCATCCCCCCCCTCTCGCTCTCACTCACTTTTTCCCCCCTCTCGCTCTCACTCATTCCCCCTCTCGCTCTCACTTATTCCCCCCTCTCGCTCTCACTCATTCCCCCCTCTCTAACTCTCACTCATTCCCCCTCTCGCTCTCACTCATTCTCCCCACCCCTCTCGCTCTCACTCATTCCCCCTCTCGCTCTCACTCATTCCCCCTCTCGCTCTCACTCATTCTCCCCCTCTCGCTCGCTCTCACTCATTCCCCCTCTCGCTCTCACTCATTCCCCCCCTCTCGCTCTCACTTATTCCCCCTCTCGCTCTCACTCATCCCCCCTCTCTAACTCTCACTCATTCCCCCTCTCGCTCTCACTCATTCTCCCCCCTCTCGCTCTCACTCATTCCCCCTCTCGCTCCTCACTCATTCCCCCCCTCGCTCTCACTCATTCTCCCCCTCTCGCTCGCTCTCACTCATTCCCCCCTCTCGCTCTCACTCATTCCCCCCTCTCGCTCTCACTCATTCTCCCCCCTCTCGCTCTCACTCATTCCCCCCTCTCGCTCTCACTTATTCCCCCCTCTCGCTCTTACTCATTCTCCCCCTCTCGCTCTCACTCATTCCCCCCTCTCACTCTCACTCATTCCCCCTCTCGCTCTCACTCATTCCCCCTCTCGCTCTCACTCATTCCCCCCTCTCGCTCTCACTCATTCTCCCCCTCTCGCTCGCTCTCACTCATTCCCCCTCTCGCTCTCACTCACTCATTCCCCCTCTCGCTCTCACTCATTCCCCCCTCTCGCTCTCCTCATTCCCCCCCTCTCGTTCTCACTCATTCCCCCTCTCGCTCTCACTCATTTCCCCCCCTCTCGCTCTCACTCTCTCCCCCCTCTCGCTCTCACTCATTCCCCCTCTCGCTCTCACTCATCCCCCCTCGCTCTCACTCATTCCCCTCCCTCTCGCTCTCACTAATTCCCCCCCCTCTCGCTCTCACTCATTCTCCCCCCCTCTCGCTCTCACTCATTCCCCCTCTTGCTCTCACTCATTCCCCCCTCTTGCTCTCACTCATTCTCCCCCCTCTCGCTCTCCTCCGCCCCCCTCGCTCTCACTCATTCTCCCCCCTCTCGCTCTCACTCATTCTCCCCTCCCTCGCGCTCACTCATTCTCCCCCTCTCGCTCTCACTTATCCCCCCCTCTCGCTCTCACTCACCCCCCTCTCGCTCTCACTCATTTCCACCCCCTCTCGCTCTCACTCATTCCCCCCCCTCTCGCTCTCACTCATTCTCCCCCTCTCGCTCTCACTCATTCTCCCCCCTCTCGCTCTCACTTATTCCCCCCCTCTCGCTCTCACTCATTCTCCCCCCCTCTCGCTCTCACTCATCCCCCCCTCTCTAACTCTCACTCATTCCCCCTCTCGCTCCCACTCATTCCCCCCTCTCGCTCTCACTCATTCCCCCCTCTCGCTCTCACTCATTCCCCCTCTCGCTCTCACTCATTCTCCCCCTCTCGCTCGCTCTCACTCATTCCCCCCCTCTCGCTCTCACTCATTCCCCCTCTCGCTCTCACTCATTCCCCCCCTCTCGCTCTCACTCATTCTCCCCCTCTCGCTCTCACTCCTCCCCCCTCTCGCTCTCACTTATTCCCCCCTCTCGCTCTCACTCATTCTCCCCCTCTCGCTCTCACTCACCCCCCTCACTCTCACTCATTCCCCCTCTCGCTCTCACTCATTCCCCCTCTCGCTCTCACTCATTCTCCCCCTCTCGCTCGCTCTCACGCATTCCCCCTCTCGCTCTCACTCATTCCCCCCTCTCGCTCTCACTCATTCCCCCTCTCGCTCTCCACCCATTCCCCCCACTCGCTCTCACTCATTCTCCCCCCTCTCGCTCTCACTCATTCCCCCTCTCGCTCTCACTCATTCCCCCTCTTGCTCTCACTCATTCTCCCCCTCTCGCTCTCCTCCGCCCCCCCCCTCTCGCTCTCACTCATTCTCCCCTCCCTCGCGCTCACTCATTCCCCCCTCTCGCTCTCACTTATCCCCCCTCTCGCTCTCACTCATTCCCCCTCTCGCTCTCACTCATTCTCCCCCCTCTCGCTCTCACTCATTCCCCCCCTCTCGCTCTCACTCATTCCCCCCCTCTCGCTCTCACTCATTCCCCCCTCTCGCTCTCACTCATTCTCCCCCCCTCTCGCTCTCACTCATTCCCCCTCTCGCTCTCACTCATTCTCCCCCTCTCGCTCTCACTCATTCTCCCCACTCTCCCTCTCTTTTCCCCCCTTTCTCTCTCTCCCCCTCCCCCATCTCACTCTTTCTCAATTCAATTCAAGGGGTTTTATTGGCATTGGAAACACATGTTTACATTGCCAAAGCAAGTGAAATAGATAATAAACAAAAGTGAAATAAACAATAAAAAATGAACAGTAGACATTACACTCACAAAAGTTCCTAAAGAATAAAGACATTTCAAATGTCATATTATGTCTATATACAGTGTTATAACAATGTATTTTGGTATTTGGTATTTTATTAGGATTCCTATTAACTGTTGCAAAAGCAGCAGCTACTCTTACTGGAAAAAAAATCCCAGAACCACACGGGGGGACCTAGTGAATGACCTGCAGAGACCTGGGACCAAAGTAACAAAGCATACCATCAGTAACACACCACGCCGCCAGGGACTCAAATCCTGCAGTGCCAGACGTGTCCCCCTGCTTAAGCCAGTATATGTCCAGGACCATCTGAAGTTTGCAAGAGAGCATTTGGATGATCCAGAAGAAGATTGGGAGAATGTCATATGGTCAGATGAAACCAAAATATAACTTTTTGGTAAAAACTCAACTCGTCGTGTTTGGAGGACAAAGAAACATGGGAAACATGGGGGTGGAAACATCATGCTTTGGGGCTGTTTTTCTGCAAAGGGACCAGGACGACTGATCCGTGTAAAGGAAAGAATGAATGGGGCCATGTATCATGAAAACCTCCTTCCATCAGCAAGGGCATTGCATATGAAACGTGGCTGGGTCTTTCAGCATGACAATGATCCCAAACACACCGCCCGGGCAACGAAGGAGTGGCTTCGTAAGAAGCATTTCAAGGTCCTGGAGTGGCCTAGCCAGTCTCCAGATCTCAACCCCATAGAAAATCTTTGAGTTGAAAGTCCATGTTGCCCAGCAACAGCCCCAAAACATCACTGCTCTAGAGGAGATCTGCATGGAGGAATGGGACAAAATACCAGCAACAGTGTGTGAAAACCGTGTGAAGACTTACAGAAAACGTCTGACCTCTGTCATTGCCAACAAAGGGTATATAACAAAGTCTTGAGATAAACTTTTGTTATTGACCAAATACTTATTTTCCACCATAATTTGCTAATAAATTCATAAAAAATCATACAATGTCATTTTCTGGATTTTTTTTTCTTCTCATTTTGTCTGTCATAGTTGAAGTGTACCTATGATGAAAATTACAGGCCTCTCTCATCTTTTTAAGTGGGAGGACTTGCACAATTGGTGGTTGACTAAATACTTTTTTTGCCCCACTGTATATCAGCCCTCTGATTACAATGAAGAGCAAGACGTGCTGCTCTGTTCTGGACCAGCTGCAGCTTAACTAGGTCTTTCCTTTTAGCACTCAACCACACAACTGGACAATAATCAAGATTAGACAAAACTAGAGCCTGCAGAACTTGCTATTTGGAGTGTTGGGTCAAAAAAGCAGAGCATCTCTTTATTATGGACAGACCTCTCCCCATTTTTCCAACCATTGAATCTATATGTTTTTACCATGACAGTTTACAATCTAAGGTAACGCCAAGTAATTTAGTCTCCTCAACTTGTTCAACAGCCTCACCATTCATGACCAGATTCAGCTGAGGTTGAGAACTGAGGGAATGATTTGTTACTGGCCACCCATTCCAAAACAGACTGTAACTCTTTGTTAAGGGTTTCAGTGACTTCATTAGAGGTGGTTACTGATGTGTATATGGTTGAATCATCAGCATACATGGACACACATGCTTTGTTTAATGCCAGTGGCAGGTCATTGGTAAAAATACAAAACACCAGTCTCAATGTCAACAATGAAGAGGCGACTCCAGGATGCTGGCCTTCTAGGCAGAGTTGCAAAGAAAAAGCCATATCCCAGACTGGCCAATAAATAGAAAATATTAAGATGGGCAAAATAACACTGACGCTGGACAGAGGAACTCTGCCTAGAAGGCCAGCATTCCGGAGTCGCCTCTTCACTGTTGACGATGAGACTGCTGTTTTGCGGGTACTATTTAATGAAGCTGCCAGTTGAGGACTTGAGAGGCATCTGTTTCTAGACACTCTAATGTACTTGTCCTCTTGCTCAGTTGTGCACCAGGGCCTCCCACTTTCTATTCTGGTTAGTGCCAGTTTGCGCTGTTCTGTGAAGGGAGTAGTACACAGCGTTGTGCGAGATCTTCAGTTTCTTGGCAATTTCTTGCATGGAATAGCCTTCATTTCTCAGAACAAGAATAGACCGACAAGTTTCAGAAGAAAGTGCTTTGTTTCTGGCCCTTTTGAGTATATAATCGAACCCACGTATGCTGATGCTCCAGATACTCAACTAGTCTAAAGAAAGCCAGTTTTATTGCTTTTTAAATCAGTACAACAGTTTTCAGCTGTGATAACATAATTGCAAAATGGTTTTCCAATGATCAATTAGCCTTTTAAAATTATAAACTAGGATTAACTAACACAACATGCCATTGGAACACAGGAGTGATGGTTGCTGATAATGGCCTCTGTACGCCTATGTAGATATTCCATAAAAAATTGTCCGTTTCCAGCTACAATAGACATTTACAACATTAACAATGTCTACACTGCATTTCTGATCAATTTTATGTTATTTTAATTGACAAAAAATGAGCTTTTCTTTCAAAAACAAGGACATGTCTAAGTGACCCCAAACTTTTGAATGGTAGTGTACATTTTTTCAACAACAGGTTATGGTCAATAATATCAAAGGCTGCACTGAAATCTGACAGTACAGCTCCAACAATCTTCCTATTATAAATTACTTTCAACCAATCATCAGTCATTTGTGTCAGTGCAGTTGTTGAGTGACCTTCTCTATAAGCATGATGAAAGTCTGTTGTTCATTTGCTTACAGAAAAATAGCATTGTATTTGGTCAAACACATTTTTCCAACTGTTTGCTAAGAGCTGGCAGCAAGCTGATAGGTCTGCTGTTAGACCCAGTAATGACCACTTTACCAGTCTTGGGTAGCGGAATTACTCTGACTTCCCTCCAGGCCTGAGGACAACAACTTTCCTCTTGGCTCAGATTAAAGATATGACAGATAGGAAAATGATGGCTCACTGTTCATTGTTGGCATTTCCTGCCTAAGTTTGCCCACTTTCCCAATGAAGTAATTATTAAGATAATTGGCAACATTAAATAATTTTGCGTGAGGACAGATGCTGGGAGACGAGAAGCAAAGTACAAGGAGTGAGTATTCAATAAATAACCAACATGAAACAAAACAAGGACAGCGTCTGAACAGGGGGAACAAAAAGTACATTAATGCTGACACAGGGATGAAACTTAGGAATAGACAGATATAGAGGAGGCAATCAATAAGTGATGGAGTCCAGGTGAGTCCAATGATGTGATGATGCGTGTAATGTTGGTGACAGGTGTGCGTAAAGATGAGTCTCCTGGCACCATTGAGCGCCAGAGAGGGGGAGCGGGTGCTGGCGTGACAGTTTTGTGATGAATAAGTCATCTGATTCAATGAAATATGGAGTTGAATGTGTTTTTCTGGCCATAATTTAACTTAAAGTACGCCAAATTTTTGGGAGATTTGTTTTAGAATTTTTTGTGGGTCTGTTTAATCTGAGGGAAATATGTGTTTCTAATATGGTCATACATTTGGCAGGAGGTTAGGATGTGCAGCTCAGTTTCCACCTCATTTTGTGGGCAGTGGCCACATAGGCTGTTTTCTTTGGAGAGCCAGGTCTGCCTCTCTCCCTCTCTCCCTCTCTCCCTCTCTCCCTCTCTCCTCTCTCCCTCCCTCTGGGCCAGTGTGTAATGGCATTACATGGCCCTGACCTTGTGCTCTGTGTTAGCTGCTCCCCTGGCCTTCCGGAACCTCTGCAGCATGACTCTCTAACGGCCCATAATAAAAGAGCCTGGATCCTACAGACAGTGACATAGTAGACAGGCAGCCCCTACAGACAGTAACATAGTAGACAGGCAGCCCCTACAGACAGTAACATAGTAGACAGGCAGCCCCTACAGACAGTAACATAGTAGACATGCAGCCCCTACAGACAGTAACATAGTAGACAGGCAGCCCCTACAGACAGTAACATAGTAGACAGGCAGCCCCTACAGACAGTAACATAGTAGACAGGCAGCCCCTACAGACAGTAACATAGTAGACAGGCAGCCCCTACAGACAGTAACATAGTAGACATGCAGCCCCTACAGACAGTAACATAGTAGACAGGCAGCCCCTACAGACAGTAACATAGTAGACAGGCAGCCCCTACAGACAGTAACATAGTAGACAGGCAGCCCCTACAGACAGTAACATAGTAGACAGGCAGCCCCTACAGACAGTAACATAGTAGACAGGCAGCCCCTACAGACAGTAACATAGTAGACAGTAACATAGTAGACAGGCAGCCCTACAGACAGTAACATAGTAGACAGGCAGCCCCTACAGACAGTAACATAGTAGACAGGCAGCCCCTACAGACAGTAACATAGTAGACAGGCAGCCCCTACAGACAGTAACATAGTAGACAGGCAGCCCCTACAGACAGTAACATAGTAGACAGGCAGCCCCTACAGAAAGTAACAAAGTAGACAGGCAGCCCCTACAGACAGTAACATAGTAGACAGGCAGCCCCTACAGACAGTAACATAGTAGACAGGCAGCCCCTACAGACAGTAACATAGTAGACAGGCAGCCCCTACAGACAGTAACATAGAAGACAGGCAGCCCCTACAGACAGTAACATAGTAGACATGCAGCCCCTACAGACAGTAACATAGTAGTTAGGCAGCCCCTACAGACAGTAACATAGTAGACAGGCAGCCCCTACAGACAGTAACATAGTAGACAGGCAGCCCCTACAGACAGTAACATAGTAGACATGCAGCCCCTACAGACAGTAACATAGTAGACAGGCAGCCCCTACAGACAGTAACATAGTAGACAGGCAGCCCCTACAGACAGTAACATAGTACACAGGCAGCCCCTACAGACATTAACATAGTAGACAGGCAGCCCCTACAGACAGTAACATAGTAGACATGCAGCCCCTACAGACAGTAACATAGTAGACAGGCAGCCCCAACAGACAGTAACATAGTAGACAGGCAGCCCCTACAGACAGTAACATAGTAGACATGCAGCCCCCACAGACAGTAACATAGTAGACAGGCAGCCCCTACAGACAGTAACATAGTAGTTAGGCAGCCCCTACAGACAGTAACATAGTAGACAGGCAGCCCCTACAGACAGTAACATAGTAGTTAGGCAGCCCCTACAGACAGTAACATAGTAGACAGGCAGCCCCTACAGACAGTAACATAGTAGACAGGCAGCCCCTACAGACAGTAACATAGTAGTTAGGCAGCCCCTACAGACAGTAACATAGTAGTTAGGCAGCCCCTACAGACAGTAACATAGTAGACAGGCAGCCCCTACAGACAGTAACATAGTAGTTAGGCAGCCCCTACAGACAGTAACATAGTAGACAGGCAGCCCCTACAGACAGTAACATAGTAGTTAGGCAGCCCCTACAGACAGTAACATAGTAGACAGGCAGCCCCTACAGACAGTAACATAGTAGACAGGCAGCCCCTACAGACAGTAACATAGTAGACATGCAGCCCCTACAGCCAGTAACATAGTAGTTAGGCAGCCCCTACAGACAGTAACATAGTAGTTAGGCAGCCCCTACAGACAGTAACATAGTAGACAGGCAGCCCCTACAGACAGTAACATAGTAGTTAGGCAGCCCCTACAGACAGTAACATAGTAGACAGGCAGCCCCTACAGACAGTAACATAGTAGACAGCAGCAGCCCCTACAGACAGTAACATAGGCAGCCCCTACAGACAGTAACATAGTAGACAGGCAGCCCCTACAGACAGTAACATAGTAGTTAGGCAGCCCCTACAGACAGTAACATAGTAGACAGGCAGCCCCTACAGACAGTAACATAGTAGACAGGCAGCCCCTACAGACAGTAACATAGTAGTAACATAGTAGACAGCCCCTACAGACAGTAACAGTAACAGGCAGCCCTACAGACAGTAACATAGTAGACAGGCAGCCCCTACAGACAGTAACATAGTAGACAGGCAGCCCCTACAGACAGTAACATAGTAGACAGGCAGCCCCTACAGACAGTAACATAGTAGACAGGCAGCCCCTACAGACAGTAACATAGTAGTAACAGTAGCAGCCCCTACAGACAGTAACATAGTAGACAGGCAGCCCCTACAGACAGTAACATAGTAGACAGGCAGCCCCTACGACAGTAATAGTAGACAGGCAGCCCCTACAGACAGTAACATAGTAGACAGGCAGCCCCTACAGACAGTAACATAGTAGACAGGCAGCCCCTACAGACAGTAACATAGTAGACAGGCAGCCCCTACAGACAGTAACATAGTAGACAGGCAGCCCCTACAGACAGTAACATAGTACAGACAGTAACATAGTAGACAGGCAGCCCCTACAGACAGTAGACACAGCCCCTACAGACAGTAACATAGTAGGCAGCCCCTAACAGACAGTAACATAGTAGACAGGCAGCCCCTACAGACAGTAACATAGTAGACAGGCAGCCCCTACAGACAGTAACATAGTAGACAGGCAGCCCCTACAGACAGTAACATAGTAGACAGGCAGCCCCTACAGACAGTAACATAGTAGACAGGCAGCCCCTACAGACAGTAACATAGTAGACAGGCAGCCCCTACAGACAGTAACATAGTAGACAGGCAGCCCCTACAGACAGTAACATAGTAGACAGGCAGCCCCTACAGACAGTAACATAGTAGACAGCCCCTACAGACAGTAACAGCCCCTACAGACAGTAACATAGTAGACAGGCAGCCCCTACAGACAGTAACATAGTAGTTAGGCAGCCCCTACAGACAGTAACATAGTAGACAGGCAGCCCCTACAGACAGTAACATAGTAGACAGGCAGCCCCTACCCTACAGACAGTAACATAGTAGACAGGCAGCCCCTACAGACAGTAACAGCCCCTACAGACAGTAACATAGTAGACAGGCAGCCCCTACAGACAGTAACATAGTAGTTAGGCAGCCCCTACAGACAGTAACATAGTAGACAGCACACAGACAGTAACATAGTAGTTAGGCAGCCCCTACAGACAGTAACATAGTAGACAGGCAGCCCCCCTAACAGACAGTAACATAGTAGACAGGCAGCCCCTACAGACAGTAACATAGTAGACAGGCAGCCCCTACAGACAGTAACATAGTAGACAGGCAGCCCCTACAGACAGTAACATAGTAGACAGGCAGCCCCTACAGACAGTAACATAGTAGACAGGCAGCCCCTACAGACAGTAACATAGTAGACAGGCAGCCCCTACAGACAGTAACATAGTAGACAGGCAGCCCCTACAGACAGTAACATAGTAGACA
Source organism: Oncorhynchus keta (assembly GCF_023373465.1). NCBI lineage: Eukaryota > Metazoa > Chordata > Actinopteri > Salmoniformes > Salmonidae > Oncorhynchus > Oncorhynchus keta. The sequence continues at coordinate 19,746,813 of NC_068448.1, forward strand.
GGCAGCCCCTACAGACAGTAACATAGTAGACAGGCAGCCCCTACAGACAGTAACATAGTAGACAGGCAGCCCCTACAGACAGTAACATAGTAGACAGGCAGCCCCTACAGACAGTAACATAGTAGACAGGCAGCCCCTACAGACAGTAACATAGTAGACAGGCAGCCCCTACAGACAGTAACATAGTAGACAGGCAGCCCCTACAGCCAGTAACATAGTAGACAGGCAACAGTAACATAGTAGACAGGCAGCCCCTACAGACAGTAACATAGTAGACAGGCAGCCCCTACAGACAGTAACATAGTAGACAGGCAGCCCCTACAGACAGTAACATAGTAGACAGGCAGCCCCTACAGACAGTAACATAGTAGACAGGCAGCCCCTACAGACAGACAGACAGTAACATAGTAGACAGGCAGCCCCCTACAGACAGTAACATAGTAGACAGGCAGCCCCTACAGACAGTAACATAGTAGACAGGCAGCCCCTACAGACAGTAACATAGTAGACAGGCAGCCCCTACAGACAGTAACATAGTAGACAGGCAGCCCCTACAGACAGTAACATAGTAGACAGGCAGCCCCTACAGACAGTAACATAGTAGACAGGCAGACAGGTAACAGTAGACCAGCCCCTACAGACAGTAACATAGTAGACAGGCAGCCCCTACAGACAGTAACATAGTAGACAGGCAGCCCCTACAGACAGTAACAGACAGTACAGACATAGTAGACAGGCAGCCCCTACAGACAGTAACATAGTAGAGGCAGTAACATAGTAGACAGGCAGCCCCTACAGACAGTAACATAGTAGACAGGCAGCCCCTACAGACAGTAACATAGTAGACAG